>NC_056747.1:759651780-759849280 GCF_019279795.1 Protopterus annectens | reverse complement strand
TAGATCTTTGATTTATGGGTAACCATTTGGCTTTTTCTATGGTAATACAGTGATGCTCACAGAAAAGTGAGTTTGTAATGAATATTCAGATGCTTTTAGAGATACTCTGGAGTGTGGCAGTTTTTCTTGGAGGCAGAAGCAAAAATTGGAAGTCTATATTCAAGTTAAGAAAGAAGAACCCCTTTTCTAATGGCTGATCTAGCTGTTTGGGATAGAAAAGGGTAGAACCTTTTTGGCCCAGAAGAGGAGGGAGTTTATTTTGGCTCGCACTTTGTCTATGTGGATATTGAAGTTTAGTGGCTGATCAAGCCATAGTCCTAGTTATTTGAAGGTGGTGGTTGTCTCTGTGGAATGGTTGTGTAGGTCAAAGATAGTTAAAGAGTCAGGTGCTTGGTGAATTTTCTGTGGAGTTCTAAAAGGCATAGTTTTGGTCTTGAGGGGGGGGGTTGAGAAGTAGTTTATATTTTATGAGTCATTGGTGGAGCTCATGTAAGTCTGACTGGAGTTGGCATTGAATATTGGTGTGAGAGTGACCTGATCTGTAAATGACCATGCCATCAGCATAGAGGATAAGTGGAAAATGGGTGATGTAACAAGGATGTTTATTAACGAATATGTAGAAGAGGATGGGGGCAAAATAAATTATAATATAATATAATATAATATAATATCTTATAAAATATATAATACTATAAATAAAAATAAATATTGGAGAAAGTAATAAGTTACCTTATACAGAAAAGGTAAGCAGATACTGGAAAAATAATATTTTTATTGACTAGGGAAGTTCACAAAATAGAGAGTATAAGAGATACTTGATAGCTGGGTAAAGGGTTCAGGCATCAATGAATAGTATAAGTAGAAGAAGGGCAGTCAAAACATATAATTATTTAATCACATTACAGTTTTTTTGTCATACTAATGTTCTAGTTTGCATATATAAGCTAAGTTAGGGATGACTAGAATTATGCTCAAGCTTGTGTATTGGGCGAGGAGTTTAAGTCCTCAATGCTGCAACACCAATGGTTATAAAAGGAAAAATAAAGAATGATGGTTGAGTGATGCCAAATACATTTGTCGGTTAGACAAACCAAAAATGAGAACAAGGACAGAAACATGAAACAGCCATACAAAAGTATAGTAGCATAAACAGATTATTTCGATAAATGGCATGTTTGTGAGGAAGGAACTCAATGAGAAATGCAGGGGTGGAAAATGTTTAATGACAAATGTCAAGAAAATAAAACAAGGAAGGGTGAGGGAACTTTGGAAACCTTAAGATGTGCACCAGATGAGCATAACTCATAGGAAAGGTGGAAGAAGTGTAGTTGACAGAACTGCAATGTATATAGTTAAGTATAGATTGCATTTTCTTTGTTTTTAGGGCCAATGTTTGACATAAACTACTTACAGTTTAAACAATTAATACTAGGAGACAGGCAGTCCATATATCAATGGTATAAAAAGTTAGAAAATGTTAAAAAAAAGCAAGTCATGTGAAAATAGTATGACCCAACTGGGCCCTGTGATGAGGAAAGAGCAAAAACAAATTGTGTTGGGAATTGTCTGGCTTCATCAGGTACAAAATAATATCATCTGCAAATAAATTTAACTTTTTTTGAACATCAGACCAGCTATATCTTTGAATTTCTGAGTCCCTTATTTTCTTTGCCGAAGGTTCTAAATATAAAGCAAATAACAGAGGAGAAGAGGATACCCCTGCCAGGTTCACCTGATCAGACACAATTTATATGAGAAGAACACTTCCACTTTGATTTTTGATTCCGATCCCTCATATATCCTTTCTCATATAACCTTATTATTGTATCAGGAAATGCAAATGCTTCCATTGCTCTACTCATAATGTCACAGCTTACAATGCTGAATGCTTCCTCTGTATCAAGACCATTAATACCATAAATTCCTGGAGACTTTCATGCAGATTGGTTACACATCACCATTTTTATCTCAGCTCCTATCTTAATTGTTAGTTGTTGAGCCTCATTTACTTCTAACCTTGGCATATTTAAGTCTTCCATAAATATTTCCATTTGTGCATTGTCTTGATTTTCCCACTTCTGTGCTTTACAGAAATTTTCATAAAATTTCTGAAATATTTCTAATACCTCTACAGCATCTTTGGTTATTTTTCACACACTATTCTTATATGTTTATTTTTCCCTTTATTTTTCTTTCCATCTCCCTCTTTGTTGTTGTCTTTCTCATATCTATATGTTACCTTACTTTGAACTTTTTCTTAAATATGTAACCTATTTTGTTTTTGTCTTTTGATCTTTGTTAAATTGTTAAATATCACTGTAACCTGCATTTTAAATGTTTATCTATTACTTTGAGCTTTCCTCCCCGGGCCTCCGCTGAAAATGGATATGTATCCAGTCGGACTTTCCCGGTTAACAAATGTAAAATAAAATAAAAATAAAATTGTTTAGGCTTCCTAAGTTTGGCAACAACCATTTCTACTTTCTGATGCCTACATTGTTGTGCCAAAAGTGTCTGTGCTCTGGAGTTATTATCAAAAAACAATTGCTTAACAGCAATCTTTCTAAACCCATGCATATTATCCAGGTACTTCCTTATTTTCTCTTTAGCTCTCTGAAATGATTCTTCTTGTTCCATGCCATTCCACTTATTTTGTAATGGTTTAACCTTTGTCAGCCCCTCTAAATAGTTCTTATTACATCTTAATCAGATCTCTTTTTCTTTTATTTTTACCTTATTTTTAAACTCCACTTTCATTTTATCCCACTCACTAGCTATAACTTCTGGAGTACTTTCTATCTTCCCCAATAACTCCCAGATGATTTCCACTACCCATTCCTTAAATTCCATTCTTTTTAACAGGTAGTTGGGGAAGAACCAATGTTTCATCTTTACTTCATTACTCTGCATGTTTATCTTAGTAATTATTGAAGTACAGTATTATCTGAAATCATTATTAGATATATATCACAGTTCTCAATTAAATGGACACATTCCTATGAAATATGATTCCTGTCTTGTCTAACTGCAGAACACAAAAGAGAGAAAAAAAACACTTGGTAGAGAAATCCACTTTATATAACAGAGCAAAGCTTTTGGGTAGTATTGACAAAGGGTTCTACCCGAAAGCTTTGCTCTGTTATATAAAGTGGATTTCTCTACCAGGTGTTTTTTTTTTCCTGTCTTGTCTAACCCAGTTGTACTTTGGAAATAATATGTACATTCTCTCTGAGTTCATACAACTGAATTCATATCTTTCATACCAAATATTTTCATAAGTTTCTTCAGAAATCTACACTTTTTTGTTATATTTTCCCTTCTAGGTCTCTCCATATACATCATCATTGCTGCAAATCAAATTCCAGTCCCCAACTATAAGTAACATTTCCTGCTGAAACCTGATTATTTCTCCCCAAATTTTCTTAAGCTCCATAATAGCAGTTTAAGGTGGAATATAAATACATGCCAGTCCAATTCACCTCCCTTGCCAGTAGCTCCTTACTACCACAAAACTACCATTATTATTTTTTTCCTCTTCTAACACTATTGGAGCTCCTCTAGTAGTTAATATATGTACTCCTCTTTTCCTTTGTGTCTGATATTCTGCAGAATATCCATCCTGAAATCATTTCTTTATCAAATTCTTATGTTTATTTCTTTCCAGTTGTTCCTCCTGTAGCTTTGTTATTTGTACTATGCACGTCTTAATATTATTAAGTGTTCTTTCCTTTTTGTCTATACATGTGAGACCATTCCAGTTCTGAGATAATATAGAAAGTGTCACCATTATGAAAAGAAGTCATTCCTACCTATAATATGTGGCAACTTTTTTAAATGTCTATTTTCAGATTTTGTGATACATGCATCCATTAATGTTTGGCAGGTTCATCCTTTATACAGTTTTTTTCTTATCAACATTGGAACCTATGTCACATTTACAAGACTTTTTTGTTTTAATAAATAACATCAAATAAAAAAACACACCCCAGAGCACCCACATAACCTGTTAAGTTAATATAACCACACATAACTATGTACATCTTCAAATAATGAAGTTTAACCCTCCTAATAGAAATGATTGTGCCAAATAGACAGCTGCTAACACAGGCCCTAATTAACTTGAAAATGAGGTTATCCATGCTAAGATACGTGTTATTGTCTGGGCTTCTACTTACACTTATTGATGTCTAGTCTTTGTTTATCTTTATTATCATCCCCAGATGTAAAAAACTACTTGTATATTTATAAAAAATAATTTACTTTTAGCCCTGAAGAAACCAGTGCTATGTCTTTTATTTATTTATTTATTATTTTATTTTTAAATAGTTATTCTTGGCCTGCTGATGGTGAGGAAGCTCTCCCCAGCTCCTTTTCAGTGTGCACACCTGCAACACACTTGGTCTGCCTTTACCATTGCAGCAACTGCAACATTGCCAAATAAAACCACTGCTAAGAATAACACTTTTTAATAAGGATACCCACCAGAAAAGTCTGCATAGGTGACTGGATGTTTACAATTCTTATTATCAGCAAATTTGGTACTTTTACTAGTTATTTTCTAAACATTGTTTTGGCCGGCATGCATACCTGCAAGGGCTCCCCCCATCCCAGGCAACTATAGCTTCATCTCTCGCCATTAGCTGGTGCAACTAACAATATACTTGCTATATCTTGTCTTAAATAAATCTGCCTCCCCATTGGAATTCCTGGAAAGTAAAGCTAGTACCATTTAATTGCTGTATTTTGTCCCCAAATAGATTTGTCTTCCTTTGTTGATTTACTTACACCCCAAGCTCATAAAAGTAGTGTTTCTGTAACTATCTGTTTACACTCCTACCTTTCTGCCTCTTCCTTGCTTTCACTTACCTTACAGCTCCAAAGTTTCCATTTCTCATACTGATTATTCTTCTTTGCACACTTCTCTGGGGGGGGGGGGGGGGACAGCCTGCTCCATTCCCCGGGTCTATATTAGAACATTGAAGTTTTTTCAAAGCTTCAAATGTTCTAATATTGACCCTTATTCAGCGAAAGCTGAAAACATCGAACATACAGAACAGCGAATTTTTCCTAGGGAAAAAATTTGCTGTTCCAAAACACATACACACAACACAAGCACACCAAAGAAACAGCAATCCACACACATACACCTAAAATCTTACACCTAACCCTACACTAAACTATACACACACCACTAACTATCCACTTACCTTAAGCCAAACCCTAACCCTAAGGTCCGTCACTATCACACACTCACCTCACCCGCGCCCTAAACCTAATCACCTACCCCGCCCTAACCCTCACGTCCACACAATCACATACTTACCTGACCCGCACCCTAACCCTAACTCACCTAACCCACCCTAACCCTCACGTCCACACAATCGCACACATACCTAACCCACACCCTAATCCTAACTAACTTAACCCGCACTCAATCTCACACTTACCTGAACCCGACCTGTAACTTTCCACCACAGCACTGAAAATACCGAAGCAATGGAAATGAACAACCAAATTCTTTCCCTATCAAAAAATTTGGTTTTCTGTTGCTTTGATATTTTCAGCTTTTGCTGAATAGGGGTCGATATTAGAACATTCAAAGTTTTGAAACTTCGATGTTCTAATATAGACCCCCATTCCCCTACCTTACCCCCACTCCCCCCACCCCTGAATCACCTAGACTTATACAAATAACCACTCCCCCTAACTTCCCCCAATCAGCAATCACCCTCCATCCACCAGTCACACCTCAATTAACCAATATACTATTTTTAACACTCCTCCCTTCCCTCACACAACTTAATTGCAACTACCCCTAAATCCCTCTACTCCCACCACACTACACCAATACCCTTCTGTCCCTACATCATCTTTATCACACCATCCAGCTGATCTAACATTCCAAAACAAAGAATGCACACCATGCTCTTTCTTCTGCCCACACTCTATACCCTACTGCTATCTTCAAACTAACATCCTATACTCACCTACAGATACAACATGTCCATACCCCCACATTATATTACAGTAATACCGTCTACTCCTCACTGTGCTACCTTGCCATCTCCTCCCAACTCAACAATCACATGCCCATTGCATACTTCTACTTCAAACATGTAGTTGTCCTGAATGCCACTAACCACTTCAGCAAACGCCTTCACATACTCTCCAAACTGTCACACAAACATGCATGTATATTATCACAGATTCTCCATAGTAGTGATATACACCCCAATCCCTGGACACATACTGCACAACATACCATCATGCCTACCATTCCACCCCTTCCTCACATTAAAACTTCAGACCTTTTCATTCTTAACATGAACCTTAGAAGCCTAATTAACAAAATCACAGACTTTCATGCAGTCTTTGCACAATACTCACCAGATATTCTTTTAGCAACAGAAACTTGGCTAAAACCCCACATAAGAGACCCAGACATACTCCCACAAGGTTATTGTATACACAGGTTAGACATGATCAGGAAGAAGGGAGGCAGGGTTGCAATTTTCTACAAAGATAACCTAAGCATAGACTACCTACCCATCAAATACCCTTACGATAACAATTTTGAGTCCTAGTAACATGGCTCAGAATCAACCCAAAGAAAAATATTACCATAATAGCCACTTACAACCCTCCCGGCAATACTCCCACTGCCATTGAAGAACTCATAGCCTGGACAACCTGAACCTAAACCCATGAAACCAGAATCACAGGTAACTTCAACTTAGACTGGAACACTTGCACTTGTGATAACCCCTCCACCTTCATAAATCTACTTGGTTTCTCTCAAACTATCCAGTTTCCCACTTGAATAGATAGGCATAGCAAAAGGGAA
Source organism: Protopterus annectens (assembly GCF_019279795.1). Classification (NCBI taxonomy): domain Eukaryota; kingdom Metazoa; phylum Chordata; order Ceratodontiformes; family Protopteridae; genus Protopterus; species Protopterus annectens. The sequence goes on along the minus strand of NC_056747.1, from coordinate 759,842,436 downwards.
TCTACCTTAGACTGGTCACTTATTAACAGGACCACCCACAACTATCTCTTTGGTTGCCTTCCAAATAATTAAAGTGACCATAGACCTACCTACTTAATCCATCATCAGCTCAACCCACCCAGAACCATAGTTTACAAAGTCCTACAAAATACCAAAAACTTCTCCAATGAAACATTCTTAGACTTGCTCAGTAAATGTAACTGGACACCACTTCATCATCTCCAACTTGACCAGGCCGTAACATACTTCACTGACACATTTCTAGTTATTCTAAATACCTTAGCACCAACTCGTACATGTCATGAAAAAATAAGAGATTGTCCTGGATATCAAAAGAAATCATTACACTTCAAAACCTAAGGAACAAAACCTGGTTTCAATATCAGAAAATAAAAGACAATAAAACTCTGTTAGCATAACAGCAGCTCTGCAATCAAACAAAAAAAAACCAACTCAAACTAGACAAAAAAATATTATACATCTATGCAAAACAAATATGAAAACAATCCCAAAAAAGTTCTGACAGGCAATTAACTTGCTCCTCCACCCAGGTAAAGCCACAACCCCAGAACCAACAACCAATAACCAAAGTGTGAGTATTGCCTCACAAATCAACACCTACTATATAAACACCATCCTCTCCTTAGTTACTATGAACAATTCCAGTCCACCATCTCTTCCACCTAATGTGGAAACTAACAGCTCTTTTCATCTCATACCTGTCCCAATTAACACCATAAGAACAATGCTTAAAAAACTGAAACCTTCTTCCTCAGCAGCTGACCAACTCCAAAATGAGTACCTCAAACTTTCAGCTGATGCCATAGCTCTGCCGATCTCTATTCTGGTAAACAGTTCTATAGCAGAACAATATGTCCCAAAATTATGGAAAATTTCCTATATCATCCCTCTACATAAAGGAGGAACATCAACAGAATTAAACAATTACAGACCCATAGCCATCCTTTCCCCCTGTTCCAAAATTCTGTAAAAACATATGCACGCCCAATTACTACAATACCTGCTATCTTGCAACTTTATGTCTCCCTCTCAGCATGGTTTCAGACCAAAACACAGCATCACCACAGCCTAAATAATATCTCTAACACCATCAACCAACTCAGAAATTCAAACCAGTAAGTAGCATCAATCTTCCTAGACATGTCAAAAGCGTGCGGCACTGTCTCCCATCAGTAACTCCTTAATACTCTTGTCTCACTAAACCTATCAAAGACTTTCATCTCCTGGTTCCTCAGCTATCTTTCTGACAGACAACAAGCAGTACGATGGAAATCTGAACTCTCACCACTTCTGCCTGTCTTATTCGATGTCCCCCAAGGATCCATACCAGGGCCCCTTCTATTCACCATCTTCTCTAATGATCTAGCCTTATCCACAACACACACTAAAATAGTAGCCCAACAAGCTTTTCATGATATCAAAACATATCTAAGTAAATCACAACTAATCCTCAACTCCAAAAGACACAGTTAATGATATTTACCTGTAGAAAACAATCACCTACCACCCCTTCTTTCACGATTCTCTCAGCAAACAGCACAGTCATCCAATAGGTTGAGTATACAAAACTCTTCAGCGTAACTATGAACAACAAACTTAGATTTGACCAACACATAGCCATCATAATTAAGAAAATTCACATCAGACTTAGCTCACTGTACAGAAGCAAGCCATTCCTCACTGACAATACCAGACTTGCCATATCCAGAACCTTCCTCCTCTCTACACTCCTTTATGCTTTCCCATTCTTTACCAACTTAAAAAAATCATACTTAACCAAATTGGAAACTTGCTACAACACAATCGCCCACCTCGCAGCCAACCTTTCCCACCAAACCCACCATTTTATTGCTCTACATTAATTAAATTGTCTCGAGTTACCTAACCTTCTCCATCTCTACCAACTTAAATTCACACACAATATCTTCTTCCATCCTGACAGTTGCTCATCCCTCAAGGAACCTGTTGTCCCCTACTCATGCCCACGAAGTCTAAGATCTGCAGACAGAAACTTTCTCACAGTAAACAAAGCTAACAACACTCACTGTGAAGCCCTAAATAGCCAAATTATGGAACTCTCTAAAACCACACCCTCCAAAGCACACCTGAATCTACCAATATCAAACAACTACTATTTGAACATCTAGCCAAAAACTAGCATTGCTCCTGTGTCAAATCTGACTGACAAGATATCTGTAACTCTCTCATCACACTGCCATTTCCTTACCTTATTTTCTCCCTCTCCTCAGTGTTATTACTACTCAAAAAAAAAAAAAATATATATATATATATATATATATATATATATTGTTGATAATCACAAATGTGATTAATGTTTGCAGTCTCACGTTTATTCACTAATTTCCATGTTGCTGGTATTCTACCTGTTCATTTCCATCTCCCAGCTCCAGATTTCAGTTCAATTCCATTGTGCTCCAGATTTTTCTGGTCAACTCCTGTGGTTTTCTCTGTCTCACAAGCATTTTCCTTTTGAACACTGGAAAAGGTTTCACTGGCAAAATATCTCCATGTGCTTTATTATCAGAAGAATGAGAAGAAGAGTTCCCATCTGCTTGATGGCTCATTTTTTGTTGGACAAGCTTTTGTATTTTTCCTTAGACTGTTTTGCCTTAAAAATTACTTTGATCCTCTAGGAAAAAATATCAGAAGCCAGCCAGATACAGCAGCTTGAATCTTACACCTGCCTCATAGCATTCACTGGTTACTGGAATACATTTGTTTCTCTTCTGCCTGGTGTAGAGTGAATAATCATTTTCCACAAACACTGAACTGTCTCCATCTTATAATACTTTGCCCTTTTGTCAGGGTTTTGTTCCGATTAATTCTTTCTGCTGGTAGGTTTGCATCTTTACTAATATAGATCTTGGCTGCTTTATCATGCTTAGATTTGGAGCATACACACTGTGTGCCCTTTCAATTCACAGTTCCTGCTGTGGAATACCAATCAATTTGCTTATTTGGGCCTTCATAAAATGAATACAGTCTTTTCCTTCTAGTTTCTCTAGTACAGAAGAAAATCTCAGATTTTCCCTTTGTGCTCTGTCCACTAATTCTCCAGTTTTTTGAAACATCTCTTCTTGAGCAGTTTCATACTTAACCAGCCTATTTTTCATTTCAGTCTGTGATTTTTTGCACTTTTATCAGTAAGTCTGAATACCTGTTTAAAGCTTCTTCCATTTGTCCCGCTTTTTATTTGAGTTGATATACTCCTTCAGTGTTTCATTTATTTTACTCAGCTCTGAGCGCATTTAACTTAGTTTTCCTCTATATTACTGGAAGCCATGTCTTTCAACAAAGATGGAGCTTGAACTGCTCTTGCTGAACAGCTCCAGGATTCTTCCCAGTCAATATTTTTTCTTCACCTTTTCTAGTTGATTTTCTTTGAGGCTCTCTTAGTTTCTTTTTTTGCAGGCATCCAGGCAGTGCACCTATTAGCCAGTAACTCAATTTTACTCAAGATGACAATATCACTGGTTATTGTTTCTCAGTTTCTGTTTTCACTCTGGGAAAGCTGAAGTTAAGCTGTTGGTCAGTATGCAACCAACTTGAAAGTCTCTCTAGCATCTGATCTTAATGCTATCAATAGGTAACAGACTAGAAAGGGAGGATGACTTATAGATGTTCATCGTGTTACACTGCTGCAGTCATCACTCTTGGGTTATCCTGCCGTCAGGCGGTCCCGCAGTCGGCCCGAGTTCCAAAGTCTTGGTCCGGCGTCGGTTGCTGTCGCTTCTTCCCTGACGTCAGTGCGACAGGGGTATATAAGATGCATCTGACACCATTTTCTTCAGACTTTCTTGCCGCGCGGTGCCTGAAGCAGAAGCAGTTCGCAAGTGCCGGTCGGCCGACTCCTGAGATTTTCAAATCGAATTTCAGACCAAAGTCTTCATAAAGCTAAGTACCCTGTTGGGGAACCTTTTCTTGCCTCAGTCCGATGTCAGAAAAAGTTAACAATTGCATTTCTTGTGGGAAGCAAATACCTCATAAGGACTTTCATTCTTATTGTATTCCTTGCCTAGGCCCAGACCATGATGTCACAGGTTGTCGGTTTTGTGCTAGGTTTAATAAACGAACTATTAAACGTCGGTTTGATTTCGCCCGACATTATTTTGGTAGGAAATTTAATTATACCATGCCGTTGGAGCAACCGACAACCGGAATGCATACAAAATGCAAAGATAAGGACAGGCAGCCGAAATCCTCTGCTAGGCCAGTTGCCGGTTCTCCGGTTTTCAGTGAGGCGCCTACGCAGCCCCTGACGACCGCTGATTTAGAACCCCAGGCGACATTCGATTCACAAGCGGAGATTACTAGGCCTCTGCAACCTTTTCCTTTAGGGCCCTTCCAACTCCGTACCTGAAAGAGATTCCGGTGCAGTTGAAACGCCTTCAGTTGCTGAAGGTGTCTTCGGACTGACTACACTCATTATTAAATCCTATGCAAAACTGAAAACTTATTTAAAAACAAAGAAGAGTGCACAGCAGTCTCCAGTGCAAGGCCCCATGCCTAGGAAACAGATGCTTGAGATGGCTGAAGACTTAATTACCCTAATCAGGGGTTCACATCCCCCTCCTGATAAAAGGCCAAGGCAGGAGGAGGACTACGCTTCCTCTGACCAGGTTTCATTTCCTCAGACTTTTCTGAGGAACAGGAATATTCCTTTCCCCCTTATGAAGATTCGGATGCTGAAGAGTCTATCCCTTCTGCATCTCCCCCAGAAGACTACTCTTTTGGGGAAACCTTACATACTATGAGGGAACATTTCCACTGGGAAGGCCAGGATTATTCTGATTCTAAGAAAAGGCTCCGAGAGTTCCTTTTACTACCCCAGCACAGACCACTTGTAATTCCACCTGTGTTAGGCATTGTGGATGATGTTTATTCAGAATCTAGCCTTAATCCAGATTCACTACCTCCTGCACCAGCCAAACCAGACAGATACTACAGAGTCCCTGACTCACACAAATCCCTGTATAAAAGCCCTGTTGCTGACCCAGATACCATTTCCCAGGGTCCCAAAGGGGTTAAAGCCTCTACTGCTAAAAATCCTGTGCCCTCTGAAAGGGATTCTAGAGCACTAGACAGATGGGGAAAGAAAGTATATACCTCAGCTACTCTAGCTATGAGGGCCTTAAATTGTCAGTTTCACATGCTGAAATATCAACAATATCTGATGTCTCAATTAAAACAAAAAATGCTCGCACATACAGACCAGCCAGATTACAAGGAAATGCAAGATTTGTTGCATTCAGCTGAACAAGTGGGAAAACATACTTTGCAATGTGGATTTGATTCATTGGAAGCTTCTTGTAGAGCAGCAGTGACAGGGCCTGTCATACGTAGGCATGCTTGGTTAAAAGAACAAACTTTACCTGATCATGTTAAAGCAAAGTTATTGGATGCACCCTTACAGCAGGATGTTTTATTTGGTGTAAAAGCAGAAGAAGTTTTAAAGAAAATGGAGGATAAGGCAAAATCTATGCAGACGGTCAAGGATTTTTTACAGGTTCAACCTCCTTGTTTCAGCAGAAATTGGCCAACCAAAAACTAGTCCTTTCCAGCTTCTGCCAGAGCAGAGGGGCAGATACAGACGCCCAAGAGGCAGAGGCCAGCCACAAGGCTCTTACCAGCCTCGACAATGGAGTGCCACAACCCAATAAGGAGAAGAAGACAGGTCTCAAACTACCAGGAGACAAACACAATGACTTACCCCTCAGACTACCAAGCAAAACCCTCATGGCAGCTCCCTTGGGGAGGAAACTAGCACTTTTTGCAGACAATTGGCACATCATCACAAAAGGCAAATGGGTCCTAAATATTGTATCTCAAGGATACAGATTCCACTTTCACACTTTGCCAAGGATAAAAGGAATGCCAAACCTGCCACCATATCAATGGGCAGAGGCTCAAAAGCAAATTTCAGCTCTCATGGACATGAGGGCCATTCAACAGGTTCCTACACAGGAGCAAGGACAAGGATTTTACTCAAGACTGTTTCTAGTTCCATGAAAGGACAAAGCCTGGAGACCCATTCTGGACCTCTCAATTCTAAACACATACCTGGAAGTACCCAAATTCAAGATGCTAACACTACAGCAACTTCTTCCCATGCTGGGCAAGAAGGCTTGGCTAGTAACGTTGGATCTCAAGGAGGCATACCTGCATGTCCCTATCAGACAAAATTGCAGAAGATACCTCCGATTTATTGCAGGTTCAACCCATTACCAATTCTCTGCACTGCCCTTTGGCTTATCTACTGCACCCAGGGTCTTCACAAAATGCCTGGCACCAGTAATTGCATACTGCAGACAAAGAGGGATTCAAATATATCCATACCTGGACGACTGCCTTATTCAAGCAGAAAGCAAGGACATTCTATTAAAGCATCTGGCATTTGTCAAAAACCTACTAAGTTGCCTAGGGTACACAGTAAACGAAAATAAGCCAAAACTATTGCCCTCACAAGACATAATATTCCTGGGTGCCAGCTTAAATAGAATGGCCCAGATGGCTTACCTCACGCCAGACAAGCAAAGACAACTGACTCAATACTTCAAAATGATGGCAACAAAGACCCAACTCCCTGCAAGAAAAATTCTGCAGGCCTTGGGATTCATGGCATCTTGCATACTACTAATACCATTTGCAAAACTGCATATGAGGAAATTAAAATGGTATCTGAAAAGCGTATGGTCTCAACACAGCCACAGCTTGGAAACAATAATTCCACTCATTCCCTGCCTTCAACAGGAGTTTCTATGGTGGGCTCAGGCATGTCACCTCAACAAGGGTCAGCCTTTCACCTTACCCACAGCCAGGCAAACTATAACAACAGATGCATCGGATTATGCCTGGGGAGCACACATGGCAGGACAGTGTATTCAGGGCAAATGGTCTGCAAACCAAAGGCATCTACATATCAATCAAAAAGAAATGCTAGCCGTACAAAATGCCCTAACAGCTTTCAAGGACCTCCTACATCCAGAACAACTCCTAATAAAGATGGACAACACCACAGTGATGTGGTACATAAACAAGCAAGGGGGCACACACTCCTACCCCCTATGCAGACAAGCAATGACCTTGTGGAACACAGCAATGACCTACCAAGTTCAACTACAAGCACAATTCCTGCCAGGAAAGAAAAACACACAGGCAGACTATCTAAGCAGAAACATCACAGATCCTCACGAGTGGAAACTAGATCCACAAGTATTCACAATGATAACTCAAAAATGGGGGAGCCCAGACATAGATCTCTTTGCTTCCCCCCAAAACTACCAACTACGGAAATTCTGCACAAGGACATACCACACACTAGCTTGGAAAGTGGACGGCCGCTCATTCAGTTGGAAAACATTGACAGTGTATGCCTTTCCTCCACTGCCTCTTCTGGCAAAGGTGCTGCTGAAAGCCAGATTAGAGAAGCTACAAATGATACTCATTGCTCCAGACTGGCCATGCCAACACTGGTATCCAATACTAAGGAACATGGCTCAAGGCCCACCATGGATTTTGCCTACAATTCCTCACCTGTTCACTCAGCAAAGCAATCAGATTCTACACAGCCAGCTCAAGACTTTAAATCTGGCTGCATGGCAAATTGCCTAAATAACCAGTCAACACTTCTCTCTAAAGCTGTGATGGACGTCATTCTGGAGGCCAGGAGGCCCAGCACCAGGAAAGTCTATTCAGACAAATGGAAAAGATTCTGCACCTGGAACCAGGCTAAAGGCCAAAATCCCCTTGTCCCAAATATTCCTCAGATTCTTCAATATTTAACTGAGATGTTGCACAAAGGACTTTCCTTCTCATCTATTAAGATCCACACCTCAGCTATTTCAGCTCGATACAACACGGATCCTCCTATATTTTCACATCCATTACTAAGACAGTTCCTCAGAGGGGCTAAGAACATAAGACCGCCCCGTAGAGCACCAACACCAACTTGGGATCTCAACTTTGTTCTGGAAAAGCTTACACTTCCGCCTTTGAACCAGCTTTCACTGCTGATCTACAGTTCCTATCATGGAAAACTGCCCTGCTGCTAGCAATAACTTCAGCACGAAGAGTCTCAGAACTACAGGCCCTAATGGCAGTGGAGCCTTTCATCATTTTTCATCAAGACAGAGTCTCTTTACGAACTAACCCTTCCTTTATGCCAAAGGTGGTATCCAGTGTGACCCTAAACCAAACCATTCATTTGCCCACCTTTTATCCAAACCCCCAGAACAAAGGGGAAAGGCTCCTACACTCTTTGGACATTCACAGGCAATTACGTTACTATTTGGATAAAACTAAGGCTTTCAGAAAATCTGACCAGCTCTTTGTATCCTATGCTGCAGGATCTCAAGGAAAAGCTATCTCAAAACAGACCATTTCAAAATGGATAGGACATTGTATCCGTTTCTGCTACACACACCATGGGAAATCCGTGCCTGGGAACATTAGGCACCATTCCACCAGGGCTACAGCTACATCAACAGCCTTCCTCAGAGGGGTACCAACCAAGGATATTTTGGAGGCTGCAACTTGGAGTTCAGTGCACACCTTCACCAAGCACTATCACGTACCTCTGTACTCTAAAACCAGAGCTGGCTTTGCCACTGCAGTTCTGCAGGGCCTACTAGCCTCTCCAAACCCTGTTTAGTTCCACCACCCATCCCTAGCTATGGGATTCAACCCAAGAGTGATGACTGCAACAGTGTAACATGATGTACATAGTACAGTTTTGTACCTACCATAAATGTAGATGTTCGAGTGTTCACACTGCTGCAGTCCAGGTTACCCTCCCTCCATCCCCTCTGAACTAGCTGGACTTATCTATTCCTTTCTATCCTATACAACCTCTGTGGTATATTTGCTTGTGACTGAAGGTATTGTTTTATTTTTATATGTATATTTTTATATAGCAATATGTATTGCCTACCTATTGGAGGCACCTGACATCTGGGGCAAGAAAAACTGAAGAAAATGGTGTTGGATACATCTTATATACCCCTGGCGCACTGACGTCAGGGAAGAAGCGACAGCAGCCGACGCTGGACCAAGACTTTGGAACTCGGGCTGACTGCGGGACTGCCTGATGGCAGGATAACCCACCTGACATCTGGGGCAAGAAAAACTGAAGAAAATGGTGTTGGATACATCTTATATACCCCTGGCGCACTGACGTCAGGGAAGAAGCGACAGCAACCGACGCTGGACCAAGACTTTGGAACTCGGGCCGACTGCGGGACCGCCTGATGGCAGGATAACCCAAAAGTGATGACTGCAGCAGTGTGAACACTCAAACATCTACATTTATGGTAGGTACAAAACTGTACTTTTTTAAAGGATGCCTCAACAGAAATACTGCTAATGCCAAGGTTTTCTAACAGGTCTAAGAGGTTTTGTTTTTTGGGTAGCAGTGACTTTTAAAGTACCTGTATACCCCCTCCAGACTTTTCCATCTATATCCAACATTGAATTCATGTGGCTGGAAGTGTGATGAGTGCAGAGTGGAGAACTGGGGGTCACATCTTTTAGAAATCCTCTGCATTAGCACAATAAAGAAGGATGCACACACATGGTACAATGTTATGGCTTGGTAAGATTATTCTCACACTTGCCTTATTTATGATTGGTTTTGCCCCCAGCAATTGGCTTAGATATATATCAAAAGCATTTGCAAAACCTCTTAATGATGAGTAATTAAACAGGGCATGGAAAAAGAAACATTCTCCCAGAGTGGAAGATATTGCAAAACTTACGAAATGAGGCTTAAAGATCAAGGTGTTAAGGAAGGAATTATTCTGAAATGATCTACTTGGTTATGTGCTGTTCACTGTAACAATTAGGAACCATGCAATAGCATTCCTGTATCTAGTCATCAATAAAAAAGGAAGTGAAAATAACAATAGTATAAGAAAACTGGAAAGGAAAAAGTTGCATAGTGGTCTTTCATACTGTTGTTATAGTATTACTACTCATAATTGCCATACTATACTTAGTTTCACTGATTGCTGAAGCTGCTTTTATTTCATTTGATGTTGAAGTTCTGTTAATTCCACAGTTTAACCGCTGTAATTATTAATTATGTGAATTTAATAACGTGCTTATTAAAAAAAAAACTGCCTGAAACTTTTTCTACATGTGCTGTCTGCTAGTCATATGCAATACTGACTAAACTCATTGTCAAATAGCTTATATATATATATATATATATATATATATATATATATATATATATATATATATATATATATATATATATATATGGGTCCCCTTCACATGATTCAATTTTCACAAAGTCGAAATTCATATGGCCAAGACCATATGAGTGACTTTTGAAAAGCCGACCATGGGAGAACCGCTATCTCCGTACAGTGCGGAATGGGAAAATTTCCTTCTTCTGCACTGTAGTGTGATCTTGGAGTTGGTATATTTAAGTTACAGCAGGGTGCAGGGGGGCATATCCCCCCTGCTAACAGTTTTTAGGTAAGTGTTTGTTGTGTTTTTTGTGTTTACTTTACATGACCGGCTTTCTGAAAGTCGATCATATGGTCTTCACCATATGAAAGTCGACTTTGTGAAAAGTCAACCATGTAAAGTAGACCCATATATAGATATATATATATATATATATATATATATATATATATATATATATATATATATATAAAATGTCGACTTTCCGGAACATCGACTTGCAAATCACCAAGATGAGAACGCTGAAATTTCACAATGCCGAACTCCCGGAATGTTGCAATTTAACTCCGGGAAAGTAACCACTGGGCCACCAATCACTACATTAGGAATGGAAGCAAACTAAACCCACCAATGTAGGGGGATTTGCCCCCCATGCCCCCTAACTAAATATACCAACTCCAAGATTGCACTACAGTGGAGAACAGGGTAAAGGTCACCATGGTGGGCCAGTGGTTACTTACCCAGAGTTAAATTGTGATGTTCAAGGAGTTTGGCATTGTGAACTTTCCACATTCTCATCTCAGTGATTTGCAAGTCGATGTTGCAGTAAGTGGAAATTTTAAAGGGGACCCTATATACATAATTATAAAAACATATAAAACAACAATACAACTGTCTTTTCCTAAGTTAGTAATGCCCCACAAACTTGGTATTACAGAGAAATAACAGACCTTCCAGGAGTGATAAGACCCTCTACCTCTGGCAACAGGCCTCACGGCAACCCTGACAATCCAGTATTTCCCTGTAATGCCTCACCATCTTAAGCATTATTGCTTACTTATAACCCTTTTGAAATGAGGCTTGTCCAATGAAAGTAGTGTGTAGTAATACTGCAAACAGTAAAATAAAAAGATGTATGAGCAGAACAAAGGCAAACGTCAGCTAAAGCCAAACAAAAGAAAAAAAACTAACCCTCCATAAAATTACGTGTACTATATAGCATTCATTACAAAATAAAACATTTCACACACTGATGATGATACCTCACAACAGTTCGTCAAAACAAACTATGTGTTGGGGCAGAAAAAATGGAGGGAAATCTTTCTTCCACCTATAATATAGAAGCACTTCAATAGCAAAAAACAGAAATACTTCAGTTAAAAAAGATTATAAACTTTGTAGTTTAAAATAATTATCAGAAAATTCACTCCGAGGAAAAAAAGGCTTGCATATATATTCTAAAAATACTTTAACTTGCTTCTACTTCAGACACATCCTGTTTTTCTGAATGTCTAATAATGAGGACAGGAAATCTCAGTTTAATATCCATAAATGTTAACCCAGCTGAAAGAAATAATGCTGCCCTCTCACAGTATGGGGGTGACTGACTGTTTATATTGGGATGACATTAAAACTTGTTAGCTTGGAATGTAGAAACTCATAATTCTGAATCCATAATACTGATTTTATAAAATATTGAAAAACAAAATGGTGCATGTAATAAAATTGATCCACATAACAGAAAAAAAATTCACATCTGTGTTGTGAACATGGGGCATGCTCCTGTACATCTGCCACACACTCTACTTGCTTCATCTTATTGCATTGTAAAACAGAGATTTTCCTTTACTCCTACCGTTGTGTGACCATGGAGTTAGTATATGTAAGGGGGGGGGGGTTCACCAGCTACATGACGATTCAGGGGGCATATCCCCACACAAAAACAATGCATATTTTGTAGTTTATTGCTTCTGTTCCATGGAGCAGTTTCAATTAATCTGTGTGGCTTTACATTTTGATTTTCAGTATTTTGCTTTTCAGCATTTTATACATTTGATGTTATGGATTTAACATTATAATACTGCACACTCCAAGCTTCCATATTTTAATGTACACCTTTTATATTATACACATTTTGTAAGCAAATATATAAGAGCTTATATGATTACCAAACAAAAGAAGCAAACAAAAATGAAGTGAAACTGATGTACTGTTCTTAAAATAAAAATACACAGTAGAAATGATAGATTTGCTGTGATTAACTGGATCTTATTTAATCAATATGTGATTAGTCACAATGTAAGCATCTAAATTTCAGAAATTTTAACTCTAAAGCAGTGACACTCGAAATATCATGTCATTCCAGAACAATAGTTTTTGCAGGTGGGCAAGCCTCCCACACCTCTAATTTGTACATATACCAACACTGAGATCACAGAAAAAAGATAAAAGCTAGTTGTTAAGTGGCACAATGAAAGTGGCTCTTGGCAATATAAGATTAAAACAGAACATGACTCTTGAAACAAACGCCAAGCACAACATGTGCAACACACTGAGTTTTGATGTACTGAAATATCGACTATAAGAACATACAATCTCTTTCACTCGAGCAATGTTTTGTGACACAATGAAATACAACAGATTCACAAGCTGTAACTTTAGCAGTACTGCAGGTGCCTTGCACATTCACACACACACACACATACACACACACACACACACACACACACACACACACACACACACACACACACACACACACACACACACACACACACACACACACACACACACACACACACACACACACACACACACACACCCACACACACATCAGTACCATAACTAAGGTAAGGCAGAGGGAGTGGCTGCCCAAGCCACAAGCTGTTAAAAGTACACAACTGGTACCTCATATGAGTTGCCGATTAAGAGCGATGTTTTCTCTTTAGCACTTTGCAGTTGCTCCTGTTTTCATTCTCTTGAGATTCCCTTTTTTCTGCAGTACTTTATCCTTTGTCTGACCCTCTAAATAAGTTGTATTACTTCTAAACCATGTATCTTTCTCTTTTATTTCTATCCTGTTTTTCAACTCCATTTTCATTTTATTCGACTCACTAGCTATCCTTTCTGAAGAAATGTATCTTCTCTATTAATTCTCGAATAATTTCCACTACCCATTCCTTAAATTCCTCTCTTCTTAACAAGTAGGTGTGAAAGTGCCAGTGTCTCATTTTTACTTTATTACCCTGCATTTTTATATTTGTTTTTTATTGTTTCATGATCTGAAATAGTTATTGAATATGTGTTGAACTTTTCATTTAAATGCATATGCTCCTGTGAAATGTAAATTCTATCCAGTCTAACTCAGTCAGTTATTGTTCCATGGGAATAATAGGTAAATTCTGTCTGAGTTCTTACTACTGAATTCATATCTTCCATGTCAACTATTTTCATAAATGTCTTCAGAAATCTATGCTCTTTTGTAATATTTTCCCTTCTAGGTCCCCCTGTACATCATCATTATTGCAAATCAAGTTTTAGTCCCTGCCTATAAGTAAATTTCCCTGCTGAAGGCTGATTATTTTTCCAAAATTTTCTTAAGCTCCATAATAGCAGTTTTAGTGGTTTTAAATACACATGCCAGCATAATCCTCCTTCCTTGCCAACAAGCTCTTATTATCACAAATCTGCAATTGTTGCCTTTTTTTCCCTCTTCTATCACTATTAGAGCTCCCCTAGTAATCAATATTATTACTCTCATTTTCCTTTGTCTCTGATATTCTGCTGAATATCCATTTTGAAATTCTTTCTTTCTTCATCAAATTCACATGCTCATTTCTTTCCAAGTTTGTCTCCTCCAGCATTGCCCATAGGTACTACCTGATCTAAAACTAAGGTTGCCCACACTAAAGCACACATTACAGCGTGTCCACTTTCACTGATTGATGTTTGTTCTTTTCTTAGTGCTATTCCCCTCCTAGATGTGAAAAACAGCCCGAATGCTTACAGAAAACATTATTTATTTATTTATCTTTGTTTACCAGGAAATTCCAACTGGGGTTTCTCCCATTTTCAGGGGAAGCCCAGTGAGAAAAACTCCACCTAAAAAGAATACAATACATAATGGACAATATAATACAGACTAAACAATACAGTGATTTGTAATGTGTTGCACTGCATATTTGAACCTTTGTACATTCATAAGAGCAGCATAGTACATTTGTAAACCTTTGAGTTATTGCAACAGCTTCATATATCCATATAAGAGCAGAGTAGCATAACTGCATTTGAGTTATTTTAACAGTTTAGTACATCCATATGAGAATAAAAACAGTGCATTCATGTGCAAAATAGTGCACTCATGTATATATTAGTTAGTACATTCATGTACATATAAGTTAGTGGAACATTTTAGAGCATTTCTAAAAGCAGAAATAGGACATTCATATACATTCAAGTTATTGCAATATTGGACACTGGTTATAGTAAAGTTGTATAGTCCAGAAAGTATTTGGATAATACTGGAGGATGTTTTTGCTGAAGGCGGAGATTATGGGTGAGTGCTATTTTTCTAGGGGAAGTAGTTAAATGCTGGTAAAGGATGTCCATGGATTACTGGGAGAGAAGATAGGAGTTGTGGATGTAAGTATTATCTGAGAAACAGATGACCACTGAAACAGTAAAATGTATTAGGGAAAAAAAGAAAAATGTGTGTCCAATAGAGTGCATAGAAAATATTATGGAAGTGGCAGTACCAGTACATAATACAAATACATTTTAGCTATTTGGGATAAAGCATAGCTTACTCTGTGGGTGTGGTGGGTGGGAATTTTAGAAAAAACAAGCATTTTAAAGCATAGTAGTATTTTTACAAATAGAATCCTATAGTACCTAGTGTAGCTAGAATCACTTTCAAAGGGATATTAGTACAGAATACAGAATAACATGCCCCTTCAGTATATCCCAAGGAGAGCAATATGATATGTGGCATACAGTGTAAGAAACATTATTTCTATAACAACCTTTGTAAGTGTACTTTGTACAGAGTTCTCTACAATGCCTTGCAGCAACTTGCTATAATTATTATAGCTAATTGCAACCTTCTGTCCTAGAGTTTAGAATGCATATGAGCATCTCCTAAGTTTAGCCCTAAGAAACAGTGCACTAGCTATCTATAAATAAAATTGAATTGTGCCCTATTCTATTAAATGCATTAAAGCATCAATGCTGCTGGAGAGGATATACTATCTCTTATACACTTCCCCAAATTTCAGGCTTTATTTTTTATTGAACTGCTTGCCATTGTACCTTTAAATGTTGCAATTCCCCCCCCCCCCCCCAGCAAAGAATGTTCAGAACTCTCAAGATTAATTGCTTGCATGGGACTTCCAAGACGGCTGCACACTAATCAATAGCTTACCTTCAGCTCTGCCAGCGTGAAATAAGAAACTGTAGACAACAGCCAGGAACTCTTATCACTTTTAGTTATTGTCTAGTAAGTACACTGCTGGGATGCAAGCAAAGAAGAAACTAACAGAGCCTGAAAGAAAATCAGCTAGAAAAGTTGAAGAGAAAACACTGACTGGGAAGAATCCTGCAGCTGTTCAGCAAAAGCCAGTTTAAGCTACAGCTTTGGTGCAACACATGGCTTCCAGTAATCTAGAGGGAAAAAATAACTTGTGTGCTCAGAATTGATTAAAATAAATGAAACACTGAAGGAGAACATCAAACCAAATAACAAAGGGCTGGAAATAAAACAGATATCTAGATGAGCTGATAAAACTGCAAAATTCAGAGGTCAAAATGAAGAAAAGGCTGGATGAGTATGAGACTGTACACGAAGAGATGTTTTAAAAATGATAGAATTAAAGGACAGAGTATGTAGGGAAAACCTGAGATTTTCTGCTGTACCAGAGAAACTGGAAGGAACAGACGGTATTAATTTTATGAAGTCACAAAAAAAAACAAATAAATTTGTTAAAAGGGCGCATCCAGTCGAGATTATTCACTGTGCACCAAACAGAAGAGAACCAGAATTTATTCCAGAAATCAAGGATTTTTGAGAGGCAGGTATGAGATTCAAGTTGCTGTATTCATCTGTCTTCAGAATATTTTTCCTAGATGATCAAAGTCATTTTGATGCAGAACAGGCTAAGGGGAAAATATAAAAGTTTGTCCAACAAAAAGTGAGCCATCAATCAGAAGGGGACTCTGCTTCTCATTCTTCTGATAGAAAGTACATGGAGAGACTTTCCCAATGAAACCTTTTCCAATGTTCCAAAGGAAAATTCTTGAGAGACAGAGAAAAAAAAATAGAAGTTGGCTAGAAGAATTGGGAATACCTTGGAATTCAACCATAGTCTGGAGTTGGGAGATGAAGGTTAACACGAAGAAGACCAGCAACATGGAAATTAGTGAATAAATGTTAGATTAAGCATCAAGCTTATTTGTGAAATACATCTGTACAAGAAAATGTGGAAACAATAGACATTTGTTCACAGCTAAATTTGTGGGGAATTGCAAGGCATTTACATCACTTTGTGTCACTAATGTTTTAAAGGACACGAAAAGGAAGGGGAAGAGGAAAGGAAGAAAAAAAGGTCACTGTAAGCAAAAGAATTTCTGTTCTTAACAATATTTCTATAAACTCCTGCTATTTTACGTGTGAACTCTGTATCTAACGACTCGTCATCTGTGGATGAAACACCAAACTCTAACGTATTAGTTGGAGCTAATCCTAACTTTGAGACCATTCTACAACGTATGGACTATTTGCTTAACCGGCTTGATTCTTTGGAACGCCGGTTTGATGCTAACAAAACATCACTTCCAGTTCCGGTTCCACTACAGGTAGAAAGCGGAAATATTTCGAATGTCGGCAATACAGCAATTGTAAGTGTACCTAAAAGTGGTGTCACTACCTATGAACCACTTTCTAACGTATCTTGTGGTCAGAGAATTATTCTAACAACTCCGAGTACCGGCGTTTCTAGTGTACCTTGTGGTCAGAGAATTAATACAACATCTCCGAGTACCGGCGTTCCAGTTAACAGCACTTCTATGCAAAACGAACCTTATACGAGTGTTCCCTGTGGACAAGGCTTTAGGGTTACAACACCGAGTGTTGTTCCAACGCACCAGGTCAGCAACAACATCGCTAATGATAGTGGCATCAATTCCAACAACACTAACAATGGGTTTTCAGGACTCAGCGATGTTACATATGCTGGTATTGTTCAAAACAATACAACACACACAGGTAACAGTTTCGATATTAATAGCTGGCTTAACAACAAATCCTTTTTTGGTGTAAATAGTAATATGCATAGGCCAAATAATTCGGAAACAGTAATACCTGACATTTCAAGCAAACTTAAAGAAATGGATAAATTATTGGTTAAACTGAAGAAATACCAGTTGGAAGTTGCCTACTTTACTGAGTGTATTAACAATAAAATTGTACCTAAGGGACTCAGACGTTGGCAGTATCCAACTGGTTTGGTGGCCAATTCCGACTTCCACTTGGACATTGTATCTCTTTTTGATCGACATGGTCTAGAACTATTGGAACTTATGTGCAAACATTATCTTGTGGCCATTGATGTCTTGTCAGCTCAGATATGTGATTTAGATCAACAAATTAAATTTGACAATGAGTTTACGAGGTACAAGTACGAGTATAATCGTACCTTCTCTAGTATTGATGCGTACCTCGATAAATTGAAGGCTAATAAAATCAAAAAATTGGATAGGGATATTAAGGCCTACAAAGAAGGCCTAGCATACCCACAGCCTTCTTTAGCTCAGACATGGCACAATGCAAAACCACATGGTCTTTCAGGCCATACTAACAGTAATGGTGACCGTTTCGACAATGTCCAACATGACAATGGGAATTCTAACAACAGGTCCTCTCAAGAGTCTTCATTCCAACAAGAACTTAATACTAATGACCCAGTGCAACAAAATCAAAACTTGGGTCATTACAACTTAAGATCGAATAATCCTAATTTTTTAGGGACACGACCAAAACAACCACCAGCACCTGTGAAACAAAAGAAAAAATACAAGAACTAAAAGACAGTGTATTTAGTGCCTCGACTTGTCTTAATGTCAACATTAACACTTTAGTGGACAACAGTAATAAATGTGGTCTGTTAGAGATTTGTAATATGACTGAAAATGAGGATGTTAATAATAGTATAAGTTCTGTTGTGGACATTCCTATTGATAGGGTAAGTGTGGTTACTTGTGATAGTTCACCAACTATTTTACACAATGTTAGTGGTGACTTCACAGTTTATAATTTCTCTAAAGTGGTGGTATCCCAGGATTTAATAACACTGTTGTCTAAGGGTCAAACATACATTACCACCTCATAGGATGAACCTTGTTGAAACCATCATTGACTTAAAATTATACACCTGGAAACTTAACTTAAATATGTTAATGGGGGAACCATGTGGTGATAATTCTAGTGAATTTCGAATTCCTAGTACATTCAACCCTCCCTTAAATCCTATTATTAAAACATTTGAACAGTTCTGCGAATTAGATATTAGCAATTTAGCCTTGAATAAAAATAAAGGTTTTCACAATGTTAACAAAGATTTTCAGGTTGAAAAAGACTGTTTGAACTTTATAAAAATTAAGCTTAAAGTAGTGTAATGATTGCATTTACAATAGCATTTTAAATCTTTATTAATTCCCTCAAACTTAAGCTAAGTGATTAAAAGCATAAGTTTATTAAAGTAGGATTTTTTAAGGTAATTACTCAATTTATAAATTCCTCATTTTATCCAAATTCCATTGAACCAAAACACTGTGACAAACCCCTTTCACCTTGTGAAGTAGGGTTTTCTATCTTCAAATATGATTATTCAAAAAATTGAATTCTTTCAGGACTTGGGTTTAAACATTAATTGAATAAATCAGTTATAATTTTCGATAAGAAGGTTATCTGTAGCTAAAACTTGGTGCTTGACAAAATTAGGTTGGAAATTTAAGGACACTTTAACATTCTTAGTAAATTCTTTTTTAAGAGTCTTTTCAAAGTGGTGCATGGGCACCTGGTCATGGCCACTGGAGCCTATGGAGCATATTTTTAGCAATAGTGTTTTAAACACTTTTACACACTTTCTTACATTTATCACTTGGGGACATTGGGTTTTAACTAACCAACCCAAATTTAAAATTTAACCATTATACCTCAATTTCAATTTATTAAAAGTATACGAATTATAGAAAAATTATGAAAACACTTATTATCCAGTTTACCCACACCAACCCAAAGGGGCATTTTGGGCAACGGTTCCGGATTATAGTAAGTGATTATGAAGTGATTTTAGGTGTTCCGACTTTATGAAATTATAATGAATTATGAAAGTTCTTGCTCATCCTTTTAACTCCCCTTAAAACGTGTGTTCCATTCACACAGTATTTTCCAGACTAACGTCTTTAACAAAAAGGATATGTTTATAAACTTAAATTTGGAATTAGGTACAATTTCAAATTGGGAATTTTCAGGGCTAATTTCAAGGGGAATTTTAACTATTAGGAAGAGAATTAAACTCGTAGTCAAGATTTATTAGCTCCATATGAAAACCAATGTTTATGTTACATTAATCCATAGTTAGTTTAAATCCACTCATTGTGGTACTGCAATTAGTTTGTTGTTTATTAAATAGGCCCTTTACTATGTGGCAAAAAAGAATTAAGAAGGGAAATTTTGCTAAGAAGGAAAAAAATCTTGGTAAGTTTGCCATTCCCCAAACAGGAGTTAGTTGACCAAGCCAAAGGGGGTTAGAGTGCCTGGCAAATTGGGAAATTAATAGCCGGAAATAGGATGTTTATGAGTTTAAAAGGGTTTAAGTTAAATTTAAAATAAAATTTAAAATTTTAATATAAATATATTTAATTGTAATATAAAAGTTATTTAAGGGGTTATTATAAATTATTTTATGTTAATTTTAACTTATTTTAAGAAATGTTTAGACTTTATTTAAAATGTTAACTTTTATTGTACTTTTGATTAAGTTTATGTTGTACTTTCGAAAGTTTATTTCATGGCCTTCTCCCAGTTTTTTCTTTGTGCTTTTTATTTTGTTTTTTGCTTTTTAAAGTTTGGCCCCAGCGTTTAAGAATCCGCTTTATGAACTCTGTATTTACGTACTTGATAACACCTCACTGTGGATAAACCAACTTAACATTAGTTGGACTATTCTTAACCCTAATTGGACATTTGTTAACCTATTCTTGGCCATTGTGAACAAATATTATTCGGCATACAGTGAAGGTATTTAAAGTGGCATACAGCATTTAAGTACTGTGGTGATACTAAACCATTCCGTTCTGTGTCGGAAATTAACAACTCCGTACCGGCGTTCAGTTACGGTTTAGAAAACAACTTCGGGTTCCGTACAACTTTAGAAAAAACAGAGTGTTGTCAAGCAGGTACAACACATTGCAAGAGGCACAACAACACCTAAATGGGCATATTCCAACAACACTAACAATGGGTTTTCAGGACTCAGCGATGTTACATATGCTGGTATTGTTCAAAACAATACAACACACACAGGTAACAGTTTCGATATTAATAGCTGGCTTAACAACAAATCCTTTTTTGGTGTAAATAGCAATATGCATAGGCCAAATAATTCGGAAACAGTAATACCTGACATTTCAAGCAAACTTAAAGAAATGGATAAATTATTGGTTAAACTGAAGAAATACCAGTTGGAAGTTGCCTACTTTACTGAGTGTATTAACAATAAAATTGTACCTAAGGGACTCAGACGTTGGCAGTATCCAACTGGTTTGGTAATTCCGACTTCCACTTGGACATTGTATCTCTTTTTGATCGACATGGTCTAGAACTATTGGAACTTATGTGCAAACATTATCTTGTGGCCATTGATGTCTTGTCAGCTCAGATATGTGATTTAGATCAACAAATTAAATTTGACAATGAGTTTGAGGTACAATCAGTATAATCACCTTCTCTAGTATTGATGCGTACCTCAATAAATTGAAGGCTAATAAAATCAAAAAATTGGATAGGGATATTAAGGCCTACAAAGAAGGCCTAGCATACCCACAGCCTTCTTTAGCTCAGACATGGCACAATGCAAAACCACATGGTCTTTCAGGCCATACTAACAGTAATGGTGACCGTTTCGACAATGTCCAACATGACAATGGGAATTCTAACAACAGGTCCTCTCAAGAGTCTTCATTCCAACAAGAACTTAATACTAATGACCCAGTGCAACAAAATCAAAACTTGGGTCATTACAACTTAAGATCGAATAATCCTAATTTTTTAGGGACACGACCAAAACAACCACCAGCACCTGTGAAACAAAAGAAAAAATACAAGAACTAAAAGACAGTGTATTTAGTGCCTCGACTTGTCTTAATGTCAACATTAACACTTTAGTGGACAACAGTAATAAATGTGGTCTGTTAGAGATTTGTAATATGACTGAAAATGAGGATGTTAATAATAGTATAAGTTCTGTTGTGGACATTCCTATTGATAGGGTAAGTGTGGTTACTTGTGATAGTTCACCAACTATTTTACACAATGTTAGTGGTGACTTCACAGTTTATAATTTCTCTAAAGTGGTGGTATCCCAGGATTTAATAACACTGTTGTCTAAGGGTCAAACATACGTACCACCTCATAGGATGAACCTTGTTGAAACCATCATTGACTTAAAATTATACACCGGAAACTTAACTTAAATATGTTAATGGGGAACCATGTGGTGATAATTCTAGTGAATTTATTCCTAGTACATTCAACCCTCCCTTAAATCCTATTATTAAAACATTTGAACAGTTCTGAATTAGATATTGAATTTAGTTGAATAAAAATAAAGGTTTTCACAATGTTAACAAAGATTTTCAGGTTGAAAAGACTGTTTGAACTTTATAAAAATTAATGACATTAGAATCTGTAAGCCTGATAAAGGGGTGGAGTTGTCATTTTGACAATTCAGACTATTCTTACAGAATGAGCAATTTATTAAATTCCCTCGTATACCTTAAGTTCTAAGTCAGAACTTAATAAGGCATACAGTTTGATTAAAAATGTCATAGAAGATCTTTATTTAGAAGGTAGGATTACTCAAACTGTGTATAAATTCACGTCCATTTCTTATCCAAGAGTTCCTTGCTTATTTGGTATACCTAAAATTCACAAAGATGTGACAAATCCCCTATGCCCTTTAGTGGACAGTAGAGGGTCTTTGTCTTATGTTGTGCCAAAGTAGTGGATTCTATCCTACAAAAATATCTGATTAATATCAAACAAATTTGCAAGGACTCTTGACGCGTTTCTGAGGAACATTAACGAGTTGGAATACAAATCCAGTTATAATTTCTTGACGATAGATGTCAAGGATTTATATCGTGTATTCCATAAAGAAGCGTTGAGTGGACTAGTGAGGTCTTAAAACTTCAGGGTGCCCTCCTGTGAAAATTTAATGGTTGACGAGCTTTTAAGCACTATCTTAGCTAACAATTTCTTTATGTTTGAAGGAGTTCTTTTCTTCAAAAAGTAGGCATAGCGATGGGGTCACCCTGTGGTGCCAGTGTGGCCAACATGGTCATGGCCTACTGGGAGCACTTATTTGTTATGCATAATAGTGTTTTTAAAGACAACATAGTGTTTTACCATTTCCTTGACGACATCTTTATCTTACTTGATGGTGATGCCACTTGGGGACAGTTTGGTTGATTACTTAAACTCAACCACCAACTTTTAAAATTTACACACCTATTTGATACCAACTCAATAGCGTCGACATTTTATTATCAAAAGATAATACTTTGGACATGTATACAGCAAAAATTCATAGGAAAAACACTTATTGTAATTCCATGCTTCATTACTCCAGTTGTCACCCACACCAAGCGGGCCATTTTGAAGGGACAACTGGTCCTGCACCGGATTATTACGGTTGACAGTGACTTCAGTAGTCAATGTGATTTTATGAAGTGTATGTTCCTAGCACGTGGTTACCCTGAATCATTAATTAATGAAATTATAGATGAAGTTTCATTGAAACATCAGTCCTTGTTCTACACTCCACTCTTGAATAGAACTGTGTGTTCTGCATCTAACAACACAGGTGATTGTTCCACTTTGTCACCTAACAGTACTATCTTAGACCAGGAAGAAAACGTTATACCTACGTCCTTTATAACTACTTATAATGTGGATAGTGCTAGGTGTATCAAGATCTTGTCAAAAAATTGGGAACTTTTCAAGGGTGACTACCAAGTTTTCAATAGTGTGGGTAATTTTCCTAGAGCTATATACAGGAGAGGCAGGAACCTTAAAAACTACTGTGAGTCCAAGAGTAATATAGTTAAGACTCCAGGTATGTACAAATGCCAATCCTGTAATTACTGCTCGTACATTATGGAATCCAATAGGTTTAGTGTTAACGATTCCCACTTCACATTAAGATGGAGAAATAACTGCAACTCTAGTTTGGTTGTTTACCTTGCGAAATGTCAGTCTTGCCTTGGATTCTATGTAGGCAAAACTGAGAGGAAACTTAACGATGTACGAGCATTTATATGCAATTAAGAAAGGGAAAATGGAAAACGCTTTGGCTAAGCATGTTGCCCAATTCCCCAATCATAGGTTCAAGTTTATTGTCATTACCAAGTCCAGAGAGCGTTAGAGGTGGACCTGAAGCCTTAAAATTGGAGGAGTTAGAGTTAGCCTGGCAAATTAGGCTTAATGCTTATAATCGCCAGGTTTAAATGAGGGATGTTTTATTAGTAGTATTTTAAAATTAAAGAATTTAAAATGTTAATTATGTACAAATAGATAATTTTAATTTGTAAATATAAAAGCTTCATATTTCAATAGGGGCTTAGTGTATCACAAAGTTAGTTTTGAGGGTGGTGTTAATTATTAACATTATTTTTAATGTTATAATGTTTTAATGTACTGTCATTTTAAAGAAATGTGCCTAGAACCATTTTGATTGGTCACTTATATGTATTTAAATGCTTTCATATGTTGTTACTTTGTCTGATGAAGTTTATGTTGTGACATAAACGGCGCTTTACACATTACTCCCAGTGTGTGCCTCTTCATTCTGCTCGCAGGTTTCTTAGTTTGTCGTTTTTTGTGCTTTTTTAATTTATTAGTTTGTTTGCTACCTCCGCAGCAGTTATGGAAGACATTGGCACGCCGTTTAATGAAACTCCTGCTATTTTACGTGTGAACTCTGTATCTAACGACTCGTCATCTGTGGATGAAACACCAAACTCTAACGTATTAGTTGGAGCTAATCCTAACTTTGAGACCATTCTACAACGTATGGACTATTTGCTTAACCGGCTTGATTCTTTGGAACGCCGGTTTGATGCTAACAAAACATCACTTCCAGTTCCGGTTCCACTACAGGTAGAAAGCGGAAATATTTCGAATGTCGGCAATACAGCAATTGTAAGTGTACCTAAAAGTGGTGTCACTACCTATGAACCACTTTCTAACGTATCTTGTGGTCAGAGAATTATTCTAACAACTCCGAGTACCGGCGTTTCTAGTGTACCTTGTGGTCAGAGAATTAATACAACATCTCCGAGTACCGGCGTTCCAGTTAACAGCACTTCTATGCAAAACGAACCTTATACGAGTGTTCCCTGTGGACAAGGCTTTAGGGTTACAACACCGAGTGTTGTTCCAACGCACCAGGTCAGCAACAACATCGCTAATGATAGTGGCATCAATTCCAACAACACTAACAATGGGTTTTCAGGACTCAGCGATGTTACATATGCTGGTATTGTTCAAAACAATACAACACACACAGGTAACAGTTTCGATATTAATAGCTGGCTTAACAACAAATCCTTTTTTGGTGTAAATAGTAATATGCATAGGCCAAATAATTCGGAAACAGTAATACCTGACATTTCAAGCAAACTTAAAGAAATGGATAAATTATTGGTTAAACTGAAGAAATACCAGTTGGAAGTTGCCTACTTTACTGAGTGTATTAACAATAAAATTGTACCTAAGGGACTCAGACGTTGGCAGTATCCAACTGGTTTGGTGGCCAATTCCGACTTCCACTTGGACATTGTATCTCTTTTTGATCGACATGGTCTAGAACTATTGGAACTTATGTGCAAACATTATCTTGTGGCCATTGATGTCTTGTCAGCTCAGATATGTGATTTAGATCAACAAATTAAATTTGACAATGAGTTTACGAGGTACAAGTGCGAGTATAATCGTACCTTCTCTAGTATTGATGCGTACCTCGATAAATTGAAGGCTAATAAAATCAAAAAATTGGATAGGGATATTAAGGCCTACAAAGAAGGCCTAGCATACCCACAGCCTTCTTTAGCTCAGACATGGCACAATGCAAAACCACATGGTCTTTCAGGCCATACTAACAGTAATGGTGACCGTTTCGACAATGTCCAACATGACAATGGGAATTCTAACAACAGGTCCTCTCAAGAGTCTTCATTCCAACAAGAACTTAATACTAATGACCCAGTGCAACAAAATCAAAACTTGGGTCATTACAACTTAAGATCGAATAATCCTAATTTTTTAGGGACACGACCAAAACAACCACCAGCACCTGTGAAACAAAAGAAAAAATACAAGAACTAAAAGACAGTGTATTTAGTGCCTCGACTTGTCTTAATGTCAACATTAACACTTTAGTGGACAACAGTAATAAATGTGGTCTGTTAGAGATTTGTAATATGACTGAAAATGAGGATGTTAATAATAGTATAAGTTCTGTTGTGGACATTCCTATTGATAGGGTAAGTGTGGTTACTTGTGATAGTTCACCAACTATTTTACACAATGTTAGTGGTGACTTCACAGTTTATAATTTCTCTAAAGTGGTGGTATCCCAGGATTTAATAACACTGTTGTCTAAGGGTCAAACATACGTACCACCTCATAGGATGAACCTTGTTGAAACCATCATTGACTTAAAATTATACACCTGGAAACTTAACTTAAATATGTTAATGGGGGAACCATGTGGTGATAATTCTAGTGAATTTCGAATTCCTAGTACATTCAACCCTCCCTTAAATCCTATTATTAAAACATTTGAACAGTTCTGCGAATTAGATATTCGCAATTTAGCCTTGAATAAAAATAAAGGTTTTCACAATGTTAACAAAGATTTTCAGGTTGAAAAAGACTGTTTGAACTTTATAAAAATTAATGACATTAGAATCTGTAAGCCTGATAAAGGGGGTGGAGTTGTCATTTTTGACAATTCAGACTATTCTTACAGAATGAGCAATTTATTAAATTCCCCCTCGTATACCTTAAGTTCTAAGTCAGAACTTAATAAGGCATACAGTTTGATTAAAAATGTCATAGAAGATCTTTATTTAGAAGGTAGGATTACTCAAACTGTGTATAAATTCACGTCCATTTCTTATCCAAGAGTTCCTTGCTTATTTGGTATACCTAAAATTCACAAAGATGTGACAAATCCCCCTATGCACCCTTTAGTGGACAGTAGAGGGTCTTTGTCTTATGCTTGTGCCAAAGTAGTGGATTCTATCCTACAAAAATATCTGATTAATATCAAACAAATTTGCAAGGACTCTTGGACGTTTCTGAGGAACATTAACGAGTTGGAATACAAATCCAGTTATAATTTCTTGACGATAGATGTCAAGGATTTATATACGTGTATTCCGCATAAAGAAGCGGTTGAGTGGACTAGTGAGGTCTTAAAACTTCAGGGGTGCCCTCCTGACGAAAATTTAATGGTTGACGAGCTTTTAAGCACTATCTTAGCTAACAATTTCTTTATGTTTGAAGGAGTTCTTTTTCTTCAAAAAGTAGGCATAGCGATGGGGTCACCCTGTGGTGCCAGTGTGGCCAACATGGTCATGGCCTACTGGGAGCACTTATTTGTTATGCATAATAGTGTTTTTAAAGACAACATAGTGTTTTACACACGTTTCCTTGACGACATCTTTATCTTACTTGATGGTGATGCCGCACTTGGGGACAGTTTGGTTGATTACTTAAACTCAACCACCAACTTTTTAAAATTTACACACCTATTTGATACCAACTCAATAGCGTACCTCGACATTTTATTATCAAAAGATAATACTTTGGACATGTATACAGCAAAAATTCATAGGAAAAACACTTATTGTAATTCCATGCTTCATTACTCCAGTTGTCACCCACACCACCAAAAACGGGCCATTTTGAAGGGACAACTGGTCCGTGCAGCCCGGATTATTACGGTTGACAGTGACTTCAGTAGTCAATGTGATTTTATGAAGTGTATGTTCCTAGCACGTGGTTACCCTGAATCATTAATTAATGAAATTATAGATGAAGTTTCATTGAAACGTCAGTCCTTGTTCTACACTCCACTCTTGAATAGAACTGTGTGTTCTGCATCTAACAACACAGGTGATTGTTCCACTTTGTCACCTAACAGTACTATCTTAGACCAGGAAGAAAGCGTTATACCTCGTCCTTTATAACTACTTATAATGTGGATAGTGCTAGGTGTATCAAGATCTTGTCAAAAAATTGGGAACTTTTCAAGGGTGACTACCAAGTTTTCAATAGTGTGGGTAATTTTCCTAGAGCTATATACAGGAGAGGCAGGAACCTTAAAAACTACTGTGAGTCCAAGAGTAATATAGTTAAGACTCCAGGTATGTACAAATGCCAATCCTGTAATTACTGCTCGTACATTATGGAATCCAATAGGTTTAGTGTTAACGATTCCCACTTCACATTAAGATGGAGAAATAACTGCAACTCTAGTTTGGTTGTTTACCTTGCGAAATGTCAGTCTTGCCTTGGATTCTATGTAGGCAAAACTGAGAGGAAACTTCGCAACCGTATGTACGAGCATTTATATGCAATTAAGAAAGGGAAAATGGAAAACGCTTTGGCTAAGCATGTTGCCCAATTCCCCAATCATAGGTTCAAGTTTATTGTCATTGACCAAGTCCAGAGAGACGTTAGAGGTGGACCTGAAGCCTTAAAATTGGAGGAGTTAGAGTTAGCCTGGCAAATTAGGCTTAATGCTTATAATACGCCAGGTTTAAATGAGGGATGTTTTATTAGTAGTATTTTAAAATTAAAGAATTTAAAATGTTAATTATGTACAAATAGATAATTTTAATTTGTAAATATAAAAGCTTCATATTTCAATAGGGGCTTAGTGTATCACAAAGTTAGTTTTGAGGGTGGTGTTAATTATTAACATTATTTTTAATGTTATAATGTTTTAATGTACTGTTATTTTAAAGAAATGTGCCTAGAACCATTTTGATTGGTCACTTACATGTATTTAAATGCTTTCATATGTTGTTACTTTGTCTGATGAAGTTTATGTTGTGACATAAACGAAAAGCGCTTTACACATTACTCCCAGTGTGTGCCTCTTCATTCTGCTCGCAGGTTTCTTAGTTTGTCGTTTTTTGTGCTTTTTTAATTTATTAGTTTGTTTGCTACCTCCGCAGCAGTTATGGAAGACATTGGCACGCCGTTTAATGAAACTCCTGCTATTTTACGTGTGAACTCTGTATCTAACGACTCGTCATCTGTGGATGAAACACCAACCTCTAACGTATTAGTTGGATCTAATCCTAACTTTGAGACCATTCTACAACGTATGGACTATTTGCTTAACCGGCTTGATTCTTTGGAACGCCAGTTTGATGCTAACAAAACATCACTTCCAGTTCCGGTTCCACTACAGGTAGAAAGCGGAAATATTTCGAATGTCGGCAATACAGCAATTGTAAGTGTACCTAAAAGTGGTGTCACTACCTATGAACCACTTTCTAACGTATCTTGTGGTCAGAGAATTATTCTAACAACTCCAGTACCGGCGTTTCTAGTGTACCTTGTGGTCAGAGAATTAATACAACATCTCCGAGTACCGGCGTTCCAGTTAACAGCACTTCTATGCAAAACGAACCTTATACGAGTGTTCCCTGTGGACAAGGCTTTAGGGTTACAACACCGAGTGTTGTTCCAACGCACCAGGTCAGCAACAACATCGCTAATGATAGTGGCATCAATTCCAACAACACTAACAATGGGTTTTCAGGACTCAGCGATGTTACATATGCTGGTATTGTTCAAAACAATACAACACACACAGGTAACAGTTTCGATATTAATAGCTGGCTTAACAACAAATCCTTTTTTGGTGTAAATAGCAATATGCATAGGCCAAATAATTCGGAAACAGTAATACCTGACATTTCAAGCAAACTTAAAGAAATGGATAAATTATTGGTTAAACTGAAGAAATACCAGTTGGAAGTTGCCTACTTTACTGAGTGTATTAACAATAAAATTGTACCTAAGGGACTCAGACGTTGGCAGTATCCAACTGGTTTGGTGGCCAATTCCGACTTCCACTTGGACATTGTATCTCTTTTTGATCGACATGGTCTAGAACTATTGGAACTTATGTGCAAACATTATCTTGTGGCCATTGATGTCTTGTCAGCTCAGATATGTGATTTAGATCAACAAATTAAATTTGACAATGAGTTTACGAGGTACAAGTACGAGTATAATCGTACCTTCTCTAGTATTGATGCGTACCTCAATAAATTGAAGGCTAATAAAATCAAAAAATTGGATAGGGATATTAAGGCCTACAAAGAAGGCCTAGCATACCCACAGCCTTCTTTAGCTCAGACATGGCACAATGCAAAAACACATGGTCTTTCAGGCCATACTAACAGTAATGGTGACCGTTTCGACAATGTCCAACATGACAATGGGAATTCTAACAACAGGTCCTCTCAAGAGTCTTCATTCCAACAAGAACTTAATACTAATGACCCAGTGCAACAAAATCAAAACTTGGGTCATTACAACTTAAGATCGAATAATCCTAATTTTTTAGGGACACGACCAAAACAACCACCAGCACCTGTGAAACAAAAGAAAAAATACAAGAACTAAAAGACAGTGTATTTAGTGCCTCGACTTGTCTTAATGTCAACATTAACACTTTAGTGGACAACAGTAATAAATGTGGTCTGTTAGAGATTTGTAATATGACTGAAAATGAGGATGTTAATAATAGTATAAGTTCTGTTGTGGACATTCCTATTGATAGGGTAAGCGTGGTTACTTGTGATAGTTCACCAACTATTTTACACAATGTTAGTGGTGACTTCACAGTTTATAATTTCTCTAAAGTGGTGGTATCCCAGGATTTAATAACACTGTTGTCTAAGGGTCAAACATACGTACCACCTCATAGGATGAACCTTGTTGAAACCATCATTGACTTAAAATTATACACCAGGAAACTTAACTTAAATATGTTAATGGGGGAACCATGTGGTGATAATTCTAGTGAATTTCGAATTCCTAGTACATTCAACCCTCCCTTAAATCCTATTATTAAAACATTTGAACAGTTCTGCGAATTAGATATTCGCAATTTAGCCTTGAATAAAAATAAAGGTTTTCACAATGTTAACAAAGATTTTCAGGTTGAAAAAGACTGTTTGAACTTTATAAAAATTAATGACATTAGAATCTGTAAGCCTGATAAAGGGGGTGGAGTTGTCATTTTTGACAATTCAGACTATTCTTACAGAATGAGCAATTTATTAAATTCCCCTCAGATACCTTAAGTTCTAAGTCAGAACTTAATAAGGCATACAGTTTGATTAAAAATGTCATAGAAGATCTTTATTTAGAAGGTAGGATTACTCAAACTGTGTATAAATTCACGTCCATTTCTTATCCAAGAGTTCCTTGCTTATTTGGTATACCTAAAATTCACAAAGATGTGACAAATCCCCCTATGCGCCCTTTAGTGGACAGTAGAGGGTCTTTGTCTTATGCTTGTGCCAAAGTAGTGGATTCTATCCTACAAAAATATCTGATTAATATCAAACAAATTTGCAAGGACTCTTGGACGTTTCTGAGGAACATTAACGAGTTGGAATACAAATCCAGTTATAATTTCTTGACGATAGATGTCAAGGATTTATATACGTGTATTCCGCATAAAGAAGCAGTTGAGTGGACTAGTGAGGTCTTAAAACTTCAGGGGTGCCCTCCTGATGAAAATTTAATGGTTGACGAGCTTTTAAGCACTATCTTAGCTAACAATTTCTTTATGTTTGAAGGAGTTCTTTTTCTTCAAAAAGTAGGCATAGCGATGGGGTCACCCTGTGGTGCCAGTGTGGCCAACATGGTCATGGCCTACTGGGAGCACTTATTTGTTATGCATAATAGTGTTTTTAAAGACAACATAGTGTTTTACACACGTTTCCTTGACGACATCTTTATCTTACTTGATGGTGATGCCGCACTTGGGGACAGTTTGGTTGATTACTTAAACTCAACCACCAACTTTTTAAAATTTACACACCTATTTGATACCAACTCAATAGCGTACCTCGACATTTTATTATCAAAAGATAATACTTTGGACATGTATACAGCAAAAATTCATAGGAAAAACACTTATTGTAATTCCATGCTTCATTACTCCAGTTGTCACCCACACCACCGAAAACGGGCCATTTTGAAGGGACAACTGGTCCGTGCAACCAGGATTATTACGGTTGACAGTGACTTCAGTAGTCAATGTGATTTTATGAAGTGTATGTTCCTAGCACGTGGTTACCCTGAATCATTAATTAATGAAATTATAGATGAAGTTTCATTGAAACATCAGTCCTTGTTCTACACTCCACTCTTGAATAGAACTGTGTGTTCTGCATCTAACAACACAGGTGATTGTTCCACTTTGTCACCTAACAGTACTATCTTAGACCAGGAAGAAAACGTTATACCTACGTCCTTTATAACTACTTATAATGTGGATAGTGCTAGGTGTATCAAGATCTTGTCAAAAAATTGGGAACTTTTCAAGGGTGACTACCAAGTTTTCAATAGTGTGGGTAATTTTCCTAGAGCTATATACAGGAGAGGCAGGAACCTTAAAAACTACTGTGAGTCCAAGAGTAATATAGTTAAGACTCCAGGTATGTACAAATGCCAATCCTGTAATTACTGCTCGTACATTATGGAATCCAATAGGTTTAGTGTTAACGATTCCCACTTCACATTAAGATGGAGAAATAACTGCAACTCTAGTTTGGTTGTTTACCTTGCGAAATGTCAGTCTTGCCTTGGATTCTATGTAGGCAAAACTGAGAGGAAACTTCGCAACCGTATGTACGAGCATTTATATGCAATTAAGAAAGGGAAAATGGAAAACGCTTTGGCTAAGCATGTTGCCCAATTCCCCAATCATAGGTTCAAGTTTATTGTCATTAACCAAGTCCAGAGAGACGTTAGAGGTGGACCTGAAGCCTTAAAATTGGAGGAGTTAGAGTTAGCCTGGCAAATTAGGCTTAATGCTTATAATACGCCAGGTTTAAATGAGGATGTTTTATTAGTAGTATTTTAAAATTAAAGAATTTAAAATGTTAATTATGTACAAATAGATAATTTTAATTTGTAAATATAAAAGCTTCATATTTCAATAGGGGCTTAGTGTATCACAAAGTTAGTTTTGAGGGTGGTGTTAATTATTAACATTATTTTTAATGTTATAATGTTTTAATGTACTGTCATTTTAAAGAAATGTGCCTAGAACCATTTTGATTGGTCACTTATATGTATTTAAATGCTTTCATATGTTGTTACTTTGTCTGATGAAGTTTATGTTGTGACATAAACGAAAAGCGCTTTACACATTACTCCCAGTGTGTGCCTCTTCATTCTGCTCGCAGGTTTCTTAGTTTGTCGTTTTTTGTGCTTTTTTAATTTATTAGTTTGTTTGCTACCTCCGCAGCAGTTATGGAAGACATTGGCACGCCGTTTAATGAAACTCCTGCTATTTTACGTGTGAACTCTGTATCTAACGACTCGTCATCTGTGGATGAAACACCAACCTCTAACGTATTAGTTGGATCTAATCCTAACTTTGAGACCATTCTACAACGTATGGACTATTTGCTTAACCGGCTTGATTCTTTGGAACGCCGGTTTGATGCTAACAAAACATCACTTCCAGTTCCGGTTCCACTACAGGTAGAAAGTGGAAATATTTGAATGTCGGCAATACAGCAATTGTAAGTGTACCTAAAAGTGGTGTCACTACCTATGAACCACTTTCTAACGTATCTTGTGGTCAGAGAATTATTCTAACAACTCCGAGTACCGGCGTTTCTAGTGTACCTTGTGGTCAGAGAATTAATACAACATCTCTGAGTACCGGCGTTCCAGTTAACAGCACTTCTATGCAAAACGAACCTTATACGAGTGTTCCCTGTGGACAAGGCTTTAGGGTTACAACACCGAGTGTTGTTCCAACGCACCAGGTCAGCAACAACATCGCTAATGATAGTGGCATCAATTCCAACAACACTAACAATGGGTTTTCAGGACTCAGCGATGTTACATATGCTGGTATTGTTCAAAACAATACAACACACACAGGTAACAGTTTCGATATTAATAGCTGGCTTAACAACAAATCCTTTTTTGGTGTAAATAGTAATATGCATAGGCCAAATAATTCGGAAACAGTAATACCTGACATTTCAAGCAAACTTAAAGAAATGGATAAATTATTGGTTAAACTGAAGAAATACCAGTTGGAAGTTGCCTACTTTACTGAGTGTATTAACAATAAAATTGTACCTAAGGGACTCAGACGTTGGCAGTATCCAACTGGTTTGGTGGCCAATTCAGACTTCCACTTGGACATTGTATCTCTTTTTGATCAATATGGTCTAGAACTATTGGAACTTATGTCCAAACATTATCTTGTGGCCATTGATGTCTTGTCAGCTCAGATATGTGATTTAGATCAACAAATTAAATTTGACAATGAGTTTACGAGGTACAAGTACGAGTATAATCGTACCTTCTCTAGTATTGATGCGTACCTCGATAAATTGAAGGCTAATAAAATCAAAAAATTGGATAGGGATATTAAGGCCTACAAAGAAGGCCTAGCATACCCACAGCCTTCTTTAGCTCAGACATGGCACAATGCAAAACCACATGGTCTTTCAGGCCATACTAACAGTAATGGTGACCGTTTCGACAATGTCCAACATGACAATGGGAATTCTAACAACAGGTCCTCTCAAGAGTCTTCATTCCAACAAGAACTTAATACTAATGACCCAGTGCAACAAAATCAAAACTTGGGTCATTACAACTTAAGATCGAATAATCCTAATTTTTTAGGGGCACGACCAAAACAACCACCAGCACCTGTGAAACAAAAGAAAAAATACAAGAACTAAAAGACAGTGTATTTAGTGCCTCGACTTGTCTTAATGTCAACATTAACACTTTAGTGGACAACAGTAATAAATGTGGTCTGTTAGAGATTTGTAATATGACTGAAAATGAGGATGTTAATAATAGTATAAGTTCTGTTGTGGACATTCCTATTGATAGGGTAAGCGTGGTTACTTGTGATAGTTCACCAACTATTTTACACAATGTTAGTGGTGACTTCACAGTTTATAATTTCTCTAAAGTGGTGATATCCCAGGATTTAATAACACTGTTGTCTAAGGGTCAAACATACGTACCACCTCATAGGATGAACCTTGTTGAAACCATCATTGACTTAAAATTATACACCAGGAAACTTAACTTAAATATGTTAATAACCATGTGGTGATAATTCTAGTGAATTTCGAATTCCTAGTACATTCAACCCTCCCTTAAATCCTATTATTAAAACATTTGAACAGTTCTGCGAATTAGATATTCGCAATTTAGCCTTGAATAAAAATAAAGGTTTTCACAATGTTAACAAAGATTTTCAGGTTGAAAAAGACTGTTTGAACTTTATAAAAATTAATGACATTAGAATCTGTAAGCCTGATAAAGGGGGTGGAGTTGTCATTTTTGACAATTCAGACTATTCTTACAGAATGAGCAATTTATTAAATTCCCCCTCGTATACCTTAAGTTCTAAGTCAGAACTTAATAAGGCATACAGTTTGATTAAAAATGTCATAGAAGATCTTTATTTAGAAGGTAGGATTACTCAAACTGTGTATAAATTCACGTCCATTTCTTATCCAAGAGTTCCTTGCTTATTTGGTATACCTAAAATTCACAAAGATGTGACAAATCCCCCTATGCGCCCTTTAGTGGACAGTAGAGGGTCTTTGTCTTATGCTTGTGCCAAAGTAGTGGATTCTATCCTACAAAAATATCTGATTAATATCAAACAAATTTGCAAGGACTCTTGGACGTTTCTGAGGAACATTAACGAGTTGGAATACAAATCCAGTTATAATTTCTTGACGATAGATGTCAAGGATTTATATACGTGTATTCCGCATAAAGAAGCAGTTGAGTGGACTAGTGAGGTCTTAAAACTTCAGGGGTGCCCTCCTGATGAAAATTTAATGGTTGACGAGCTTTTAAGCACTATCTTAGCTAACAATTTCTTTATGTTTGAAGGAGTTCTTTTTCTTCAAAAAGTAGGCATAGCGATGGGGTCACCCTGTGGTGCCAGTGTGGCCAACATGGTCATGGCCTACTGGGAGCACTTATTTGTTATGCATAATAGTGTTTTTAAAGACAACATAGTGTTTTACACACGTTTCCTTGACGACATCTTTATCTTACTTGATGGTGATGCCGCACTTGGGGACAGTTTGGTTGATTACTTAAACTCAACCACCAACTTTTTAAAATTTACACACCTATTTGATACCAACTCAATAGCGTACCTCGACATTTTATTATCAAAAGATAATACTTTGGACATGTATACAGCAAAAATTCATAGGAAAAACACTTATTGTAATTCCATGCTTCAT
This sequence comes from Protopterus annectens, assembly GCF_019279795.1. Classification (NCBI taxonomy): domain Eukaryota; kingdom Metazoa; phylum Chordata; order Ceratodontiformes; family Protopteridae; genus Protopterus; species Protopterus annectens. The sequence goes on along the minus strand of NC_056747.1, from coordinate 759,806,343 downwards.
TACTCCAGTTGTCACCCACACCACCGAAAACGGGCCATTTTGAAGGGACAACTGGTCCGTGCAGCCCGGATTATTACGGTTGACAGTGACTTCAGTAGTCAATGTGATTTTATGAAGTGTATGTTCCTAGCACGTGGTTACCCTGAATCATTAATTAATGAAATTATAGATGAAGTTTCATTGAAACATCAGTCCTTGTTCTACACTCCACTCTTGAATAGAACTGTGTGTTCTGCATCTAACAACACAGGTGATTGTTCCACTTTGTCACCTAACAGTACTATCTTAGACCAGGAAGAAAACGTTATACCTACGTCCTTTATAACTACTTATAATGTGGATAGTGCTAGGTGTATCAAGATCTTGTCAAAAAATTGGGAACTTTTCAAGGGTGACTACCAAGTTTTCAATAGTGTGGGTAATTTTCCTAGAGCTATATACAGGAGAGGCAGGAACCTTAAAAACTACTGTGAGTCCAAGAGTAATATAGTTAAGACTCCAGGTATGTACAAATGCCAATCCTGTAATTACTGCTCGTACATTATGGAATCCAATAGGTTTAGTGTTAACGATTCCCACTTCACATTAAGATGGAGAAATAACTGCAACTCTAGTTTGGTTGTTTACCTTATAAATGTCAGTCTTGCCTTGGATTCTATGTAGGCAAAACTGAGAGGAAACTTCGCAACCGTATGTACGAGCATTTATATGCAATCAAGAAAGGGAAAATGGAAAACGCTTTGGCTAAGCATGTTGCCCAATTCCCCAATCATAGGTTCAAGTTTATTGTCATTAACCAAGTCCAGAGAGACGTTAGAGGTGGACCTGAAGCCTTAAAATTGGAGGAGTTAGAGTTAGCCTGGCAAATTAGGCTTAATGCTTATAATACGCCAGGTTTAAATGAGGGATGTTTTATTAGTAGTATTTTAAAATTAAAGAATTTAAAATGTTAATTATGTACAAATAGATAATTTTAATTTGTAAATATAAAAGCTTCATATTTCAATAGGGGCTTAGTGTATCACAAAGTTAGTTTTGAGGGTGGTGTTAATTATTAACATTATTTTTAATGTTATAATGTTTTAATGTACTGTCATTTTAAAGAAATGTGCCTAGAACCATTTTGATTGGTCACTTATATGTATTTAAATGCTTTCATATGTTGTTACTTTGTCTGATGAAGTTTATGTTGTGACATAAACGAAAAGCGCTTTACACATTACTCCCAGTGTGTGCCTCTTCATTCTGCTCGCAGGTTTCTTAGTTTGTCGTTTTTTGTGCTTTTTTAATTTATTAGTTTGTTTGCTACCTCCGCAGCAGTTATGGAAGACATTGGCACGCCGTTTAATGAAACTCCTGCTATTTTACGTGTGAACTCTGTATCTAACGACTCGTCATCTGTGGATGAAACACCAACCTCTAACGTATTAGTTGGATCTAATCCTAACTTTGAGACCATTCTACAACGTATGGACTATTTGCTTAACCGGCTTGATTCTTTGGAACGCCGGTTTGATGCTAACAAAACATCACTTCCAGTTCCGGTTCCACTACAGGTAGAAAGTGGAAATATTTCGAATGTCGGCAATACAGCAATTGTAAGTGTACCTAAAAGTGGTGTCACTACCTATGAACCACTTTCTAACGTATCTTGTGGTCAGAGAATTATTCTAACAACTCCGAGTACCGGCGTTTCTAGTGTACCTTGTGGTCAGAGAATTAATACAACATCTCTGAGTACCGGCGTTCCAGTTAACAGCACTTCTATGCAAAACGAACCTTATACGAGTGTTCCCTGTGGACAAGGCTTTAGGGTTACAACACCGAGTGTTGTTCCAACGCACCAGGTCAGCAACAACATCGCTAATGATAGTGGCATCAATTCCAACAACACTAACAATGGGTTTTCAGGACTCAGCGATGTTACATATGCTGGTATTGTTCAAAACAATACAACACACACAGGTAACAGTTTCGATATTAATAGCTGGCTTAACAACAAATCCTTTTTTGGTGTAAATAGTAATATGCATAGGCCAAATAATTCGGAAACAGTAATACCTGACATTTCAAGCAAACTTAAAGAAATGGATAAATTATTGGTTAAACTGAAGAAATACCAGTTGGAAGTTGCCTACTTTACTGAGTGTATTAACAATAAAATTGTACCTAAGGGACTCAGACGTTGGCAGTATCCAACTGGTTTGGTGGCCAATTCAGACTTCCACTTGGACATTGTATCTCTTTTTGATCGATATGGTCTAGAACTATTGGAACTTATGTCCAAACATTATCTTGTGGCCATTGATGTCTTGTCAGCTCAGATATGTGATTTAGATCAACAAATTAAATTTGACAATGAGTTTACGAGGTACAAGTACGAGTATAATCGTACCTTCTCTAGTATTGATGCGTACCTCGATAAATTGAAGGCTAATAAAATCAAAAAATTGGATAGGGATATTAAGGCCTACAAAGAAGGCCTAGCATACCCACAGCCTTCTTTAGCTCAGACATGGCACAATGCAAAACCACATGGTCTTTCAGGCCATACTAACAGTAATGGTGACCGTTTCGACAATGTCCAACATGACAATGGGAATTCTAACAACAGGTCCTCTCAAGAGTCTTCATTCCAACAAGAACTTAATACTAATGACCCAGTGCAACAAAATCAAAACTTGGGTCATTACAACTTAAGATCGAATAATCCTAATTTTTTAGGGGCACGACCAAAACAACCACCAGCACCTGTGAAACAAAAGAAAAAATACAAGAACTAAAAGACAGTGTATTTAGTGCCTCGACTTGTCTTAATGTCAACATTAACACTTTAGTGGACAACAGTAATAAATGTGGTCTGTTAGAGATTTGTAATATGACTGAAAATGAGGATGTTAATAATAGTATAAGTTCTGTTGTGGACATTCCTATTGATAGGGTAAGCGTGGTTACTTGTGATAGTTCACCAACTATTTTACACAATGTTAGTGGTGACTTCACAGTTTATAATTTCTCTAAAGTGGTGGTATCCCAGGATTTAATAACACTGTTGTCTAAGGGTCAAACATACGTACCACCTCATAGGATGAACCTTGTTGAAACCATCATTGACTTAAAATTATACACCAGGAAACTTAACTTAAATATGTTAATAACCATGTGGTGATAATTCTAGTGAATTTCAATTCCTAGTACATTCAACCCTCCCTTAAATCCTATTATTAAAACATTTGAACAGTTCTGCGAATTAGATATTCGCAATTTAGCCTTGAATAAAAATAAAGGTTTTCACAATGTTAACAAAGATTTTCAGGTTGAAAAGACTGTTTGAACTTTATAAAAATTAATGACATTAGAATCTGTAAGCCTGATAAGGGGGTGGAGTTGTCATTTTTGACAATTCAGACTATTCTTACAGAATGAGCAATTTATTAAATTCCCCCTCGTATACCTTAAGTTCTAAGTCAGAACTTAATAAGGCATACAGTTTGATTAAAAATGTCATAGAAGATCTTTATTTAGAAGGTAGGATTACTCAAACTGTGTATAAATTCACGTCCATTTCTTATCCAAGAGTTCCTTGCTTATTTGGTATACCTAAAATTCACAAAGATGTGACAAATCCCCCTATGTGCCCTTTAGTGGACAGTAGAGGGTCTTTGTCTTATGCTTGTGCCAAAGTAGTGGATTCTATCCTACAAAAATATCTGATTAATATCAAACAAATTTGCAAGGACTCTTGGACGTTTCTGAGGAACATTAACGAGTTGGAATACAAATCCAGTTATAATTTCTTGACGATAGATGTCAAGGATTTATATACGTGTATTCCACATAAAGAAGCGGTTGAGTGGACTAGTGAGGTCTTAAAACTTCAAGGGTGCCCTCCTGATGAAAATTTAATGGTTGACGAGCTTTTAAGCACTATCTTAGCTAACAATTTCTTTATGTTTGAAGGAGTTCTTTTTCTTCAAAAAGTAGGTGTAGCGATGGGGTCACCCTGTGGTGCCAGTGTGGCCAACATGGTCATGGCCTACTGGGAGCACTTATTTGTTATGCATAATAGTGTTTTTAAAGACAACATAGTGTTTTACACACGTTTCCTTGACGACATCTTTATCTTACTTGATGGTGATGCCGCACTTGGGGACAGTTTGGTTGATTACTTAAACTCAACCACCAACTTTTTAAAATTTACACACCTATTTGATACCAACTCAATAGCGTACCTCGACATTTTATTATCAAAAGATAATACTTTGGACATGTATACAGCAAAATTCATAGGAAAAACACTTATTGTAATTCCATGCTTCATTACTCCAGTTGTCACCCACACCACCGAAAACGGGCCATTTTGAAGGGACAACTGGTCCGTGCAGCCCGGATTATTACGGTTGACAGTGACTTCAGTAGTGAATGTGATTTTATGAAGTGTATGTTCCTAGCACGTGGTTACCCTGAATCATTAATTAATGAAATTATAGATGAAGTTTCATTGAAACGTCAGTCCTTGTTCTACACTCCACTCTTGAATAGAACTGTGTGTTCTGCATCTAACAACACAGGTGATTGTTCCACTTTGTCACCTAACAGTACTATCTTAGACCAGGAAGAAAACGTTATACCTACGTCCTTTATAACTACTTATAATGTGGATAGTGCTAGGTGTATCAAGATCTTGTCAAAAAATTGGGAACTTTTCAAGGGTGACTACCAAGTTTTCAATAGTGTGGGTAATTTTCCTAGAGCTATATACAGGAGAGGCAGGAACCTTAAAAACTACTGTGAGTCCAAGAGTAATATAGTTAAGACTCCAGGTATGTACAAATGCCAATCCTGTAATTACTGCTCGTACATTATGGAATCCAATAGGTTTAGTGTTAACGATTCCCACTTCACATTAAGATGGAGAAATAACTGCAACTCTAGTTTGGTTGTTTACCTTGCGAAATGTCAGTCTTGCCTTGGATTCTATGTAGGCAAAACTGAGGGGAAACTTCGCAACTGTATGTACGAGCATTTATATGCAATTAAGAAAGGGAAAATGGAAAACGCTTTGGCTAAGCATGTTGCCCAATTCCCCAATCATAGGTTCAAGTTTATTGTCATTGACCAAGTCCAGAGAGACGTTAGAGGTGGACCTGAAGCCTTAAAATTGGAGGAGTTAGAGTTAGCCTGGCAAATTAGGCTTAATGCTTATAATACGCCAGGTTTAAATGAGGGATGTGTTATTAGTAGTATTTTAAAATTAAAGAATTTAAAATGTTAATTATGTACAAATAGATAATTTTAATTTGTAAATATAAAAGCTTCATATTTCAATAGGGGCTTAGTGTATCACAAAGTTAGTTTTGAGGGTGGTGTTAATTATTAACATTATTTTTAATGTTATAATGTTTTAATGTACTGTCATTTTAAAGAAATGTGCCTAGAACCATTTTGATTGGTCACTTATATGTATTTAAATGCTTTCATATGTTGTTACTTTGTCTGATGAAGTTTATGTTGTGACATAAACGAAAAGCGCTTTACACATTACTCCCAGTGTGTGCCTCTTCATTCTGCTCGCAGGTTTCTTAGTTTAATATTTCTATAAAACTTTTCATGATTAAAATGGCATGTTATATAGTAAAGCATTTTCAGATATTATATGTGGTAAAGACACTAAAGTAAACAGATGTTTTTTTCTCTTTTTTTCTTCTTTTGTAGTATGGATGAATGTAGGCATTGCAATGCAAAAAGAGAAAAAAGGGCTGGACAAAAGCATATTTAAGTTAACAGGCTGTACTCTTGGGTTGTTGAGGTGGGGATGAGGTGCAAAAGTACACAGATCATAATATATGTAGCGCTGATATGTTTTCTCTTACTTTTGCATAGATGAATGTCTGGATTAAGATCCTTGGGTTAATCTAATAACAACGTTTCAGTAGAAACAAATAAATAAGATAATACTGAATGTAATGAAAAGTTTTCCTTTAGCAATAAATGTCTCAGTGTGTCTTTAGAAGCCTGCAGCTGATAGCTACATTTTTCTTTTTTCTTATGTTTCCATGGAGGCAAGCTGATTATAGGGCAATAAGAAAGCCAAAGCGCTGGTTTCTTCAAGGATAAGAGTTAATGTTTTCTGAAAGCATGCATGTTGCTTTTCACATCTGAGTGAGGAATAGAGATAAAAAAGAACATACACCAATTAGTGTAAGTAGGAACACAGGCAGCAACAAGTATCCTAGCATGGATAACCTTAAATTCAGGTTAGATTAGGCCTGTGTTTGCAGCTGTCTATTTGGGACAATTGTGCCTATTAGGAGGGTTAAACTTCATTGTTTGAAGATGTTTATAGTTTTGTGCATTTGTATTAAGTCAACAGATTACTGGGGTGTTCTGAGGTGTGTTTTATTTTAGAATTTTCATGAAAACAGAAGGTCTTGTAAAATGTGACATATGTTCAAATGGAGATATTAAGAAACAAATGTATAAAAGATCAACCTACTAAACATTAGTGAATGCATATATCACAAAAGCTGGAACCAGACATTTAGAAAGCTATCATATATAATAGGTGGGAATAATGAGTTCTTATCATAATGGTGACACTTTCCATATTTATCCTGGAATATGAATGGTCTCACATGTATAGATAAAAAAGAAAGAATGTTTAATTATATTAAGAAATGCAGAGTACAAATAGCATTGCTACATGAGACACATTTGAAATGAACTTAATATGTGAATTTAATAAAGAAAGAATTTCAGGATGGATATTTAGCAGATTATCATGGACAAAGGAAAAGAGGAATACTTATATTAACTGCCTGAGGAGCTCCAATAGTGATAGAATATGGGAAAAAGATAATAATGGTAGATTTGTGGTTGTAAGAGGCTACTTGCAAGGGAGTAGGATTACACTGGCATGTATTTATACTCCACTTAAAACTACCATTATAAAACTTAAGAATTTTTTGGAGAAATAATCAGCTTTTAGCAGGGAATAGTATTTATAGGTGGAGAATGGAATTTGATTAGCAACAATGTGAAAGTATCTTGGCATGCTAGAAGGAAAATATAACAAAAGTGGGTACATTTCTGAAGACTTGTATGAAAATATTTGGTATGGAGAATGTGAATTCAGTGGTAGGAACCCAGACAGAATTTACATATTATTCCAAAAAGTACAGCAACTAGGGAAGACTAGACAGAAATTATATTTCACATGAACATGCACGTTTAATTGAGACCTTTGACACACATCCAAAGACTATTTCAGATCATGCCCCAATAATAACTAAGATAAAAGAGGAGGTTAATGAAGTTAAAATGAGACACTGGTGCTTCCCAACATACTTGTTAAAAAGAGAGGAATTAAAGGAATAGGTAATAGAAATCATTTGAGAGTTATTATGAAAGATAGGAACCTAGAAATAGTGAGAGGGATAAAGGAAAGTGGAGTTTAAAAACAGGGCAGAAATAAAATACATAGAAATAGAAATATAGTTAAGAAGCAACAAGAATTATTTAGAGGGGCTGACAAAGGTTAAAGTATTGAAGGATAAAGCAAATTTCACAGATTCTGTAGAGTGCTAAAGAGAAAATAAGGGAATACCTGGATAATATGCATAAGTTTAGAAAGGTTGCTGTTAAGCCACTGTTTTCTGATAACTCCAGATCTCAAACTTTTAATATAACAACTTAGGCAAGAGAAAATAGAAAGAGTTGTTGTCAGACTTACAGAGCTTATAACAAGAAAAATAACCAGAGATACTGTGAAGGTATTAGAGATATTTCAGAAATGTTGTGAACATTTGTATAAAGCAGAGGAATGCAGAAATCAAGAAAGAGCACAAATGGAAATATTTATGGAAGATTTAGGTATACCAGTTTTAGAGGGGCATGAGGCTCAACAATTAACAGTTAAGACAGGAAGAGATGAGATAAAAATTTTGCTATATAACGAATCTGCAGAAAAATCTCCAGGAATAGATGGTATTCTGGTGGACATTTGGAAGCTAGTAGGGAAGAAAGTGATAAAGATCTGGAATGTTTTATTTAACAGTATTTTAAAAGGAGAGGAAGCACCAACACCATGGAAAATTTTGTAGTGGCTGTAATGCCTAAAGATGGTAAAGACCTATCAGTTCCAACTTCATATAGGCCCATTTCAATTTAAAACGATTATAATGTGTTTATGTCTATAATGGCTAAAATAATGGCAAAGGTGATGTCAAAATTGATAGATAAGGATCAGTGTGTTTGTGTGGAGGGGAGGCAAACATTTGACAACATTAATAGAACAATAATGATCCAGAAGGAAACAGAATTTAAGAGCTGTTGTTGTAGGTGGGGCTTGATGCAGAGAAGGCATTTGACAGAGTAAGCTGTGATTTTTATGAGAAGGGCAACAGAAGCATTTGTATTCCCTGATACAATAATAAGGTTAATTAGGAGGATATATGAGGTATTGTAGGCAAAAAATCAAAGTGGGAGGGTTCCTGTGTAATACGTTGTGTCTGAATAGATGAACCAGTCAGAGGTGTCCTCTTTCCCCTTTGTTTAGATGCATTATACTTAGAACCATTGCAAAAAAATAAACATCTCAGAAATTTAAGGATATACAGGTATGCACCTCTTAATGGGGTTCTATCCCACAGAATGATAAGCAGCACTGAAATTACATGAAACCCTATACTTTGTATTAGGCTTCACTTAATGTCTGTCTGCAAAATGTTCAATTGCATTTCCATCCATTTGTATAGTATAAACATAAATGCAGTTAGGCATTGTGCAGAAGGATGTTAAGTGCTGCACTGAGGGAATCAAGAAAAGTTAGTGCTCTTGCTGATGATATTATTTTGTACCTGGCAAAAACAGAAAAGGATATCTCAGTGTTGTGGAACATTCTGAGACAATTCCAAGTTATTTTGGGATATACAATTAATGAAGATAAAATGAAGGTTATAGCTGTAACCTATCTACCCACAGAAATAATGGTTCAGCAATACCCATATTTATGGGGGCATGATAAAATGAAGTATTTATGTGTATGGGTTAAAAAGGACTCTGTTATGGTAGTGGTAAGAAACTAAAAGACAATACAAAAACTGAGAAACTGTAAACTCTTGTCTATGGCTACGGATGGCAAGATAAAAGCAGTAAAAATGTTTTTAGTCCCTTTAGTTTTATACACAGGTCATTCATATTTTTATCAACCAGAGGAGATGTTGTGAAAAGTAACTGATAAAGAGTTGAAGGAATTTATCTGGGAGGGGAAGAAGACAAGAGTCAAATGGGACAAGCTGGTCCTTTCAATAGAATAAGGTGGTTTAGGATTACCTGTTTTGAAGGGATATTTTAGATCTACACAATTAAGGCTTTTTTACATAACATGAGCAGAAAGCTGCCATTCAAAGTGGAAAGAGATGATGATGAAACAAGGGAAATTCAAGAAATAAAGAGAGAGTGGGATTTTGGATGTAGATCCTTAAGGAGAATAACAACAGCCATGTAGAACATTATATTCATAAAGTTGCAAAAAGTATTCTAAGAACTAAGCCAAAATGGGAATTGAGAAAGGAAATTCTGCTGATAGGGATGACTGCAATTAGGGTTACGGTGAATAGGCAACAGGGGGCTGGAATTTACTGGAGGAAACTGACGAAAGAAACAAGGTAGTGGTAACAAATAATTAAGAAAAAGTAATAGAATGGCAATAGGCCAATAAAACATTGAGACTGCAGGCTAGAGACTGCCTTCCCTATCAGGAACTGATATCAGAGTTTAGGCAAAGAGTAAGGGATCGGGGAATCCTAAGTGAAACACCTGCACTAGAAGAATTTTTAGTTAAATCTAAAACAGAAGCCATTAGTAAGGTGTGTGATGATGTGAGGTATTGCCAGCTATGCCAGTTGAAGTAGGGCAGTGGATGTGTAACATATGCCAGCACAGCTAACGGCTTCTAGCCAAGGGGGAAGCATGCGAACCAGAAGTCAGATGATCGGATGTATGTGATGTCATTCTGTAATCCATCACTGAAACATAGTGTTTAATATTGGTGAGATTGAAATCTCAGGGTACTCTGTTTTTGTAACCTGACAAAGAAGGATCTCTCACCTACTTCATCTTGCCTTGCTCTAGTAAGTAACCAGGGAATAATAATTCTTTAGATCAGTCAGGAAAATATAGTGAGATTACTTAAGTATTGTTTATCTGTAACTGTGTAAACCTGTCCACCTGTGTTATTTTTAATATTTCCTGTGATGAAACTCTGGTGTTTATTGTAAATATATATTTAGTATTTTCACATTTTTTCTTATTATTTAAACTTTTCATTGTGGCTGGCCCTTTAAATAGTATTTTAAGCTTTGAGAGGACTTATATCTATTTGGTGACAATGTGGCCACTCCTGGAAGCCTTACTGAGTTGGTCAAAGTACCATTTGTATTAATATTAATTTCACTCAGTATAATTGGGTAACCTTGCAAGAGCCTTACAGTAGCTAGCTTTGGGATGTCTAGTGGCAGTGTAACCACCTTACAGTCTGGGCAGAAGGAGGCATAGCTAGTAAATGTGTGCCAGCCTTTCCCAGGTGTGTGTGTGTGTGTGTGTGTGTGTGTGTGTGTGTGTGTGTGTGTGTGTGTGTGTGTGTGTGTGTGTGTGTGTGTGTGTGTGAAAATCAAATCTCAAAGTGTGTGTGTGTGTGTGTGTGTGTGTGTGTGTGTGTGTGTGTGTGTGTGTGTGTGTGTGTGTGTGTGTGTGAGCTACTGGAAACACGGACACGAAGCACTGGTTTCACAGAGAGGGTGCTGGAGGACTTGGTTTTGATACTCAGCTGAGGAATCAACCTTACAGCTGTGCCAGTGGGGGAGTCTTACTGGGGAGGGAGACAGACATAGAAATCCATACACTGGACTGAGTGTGTTTCCTGTGTCTGCTCTTAAGAGAAATTGTGCTTAATGCAGAGAGCTGCATTTGGAAGTACTGGGTGTACCCCTTTTTGTTCCAAGTGAACATCCCTCTCCAGTGCCAGTGGTGAGGATTCAGTCTCCTTGATTACTGGCCCAGAGTGTGGACATCACATGGTGTATAAAATATTGTATGTTAACTACAGGAATTAGTCATAGGAGGTTAGAAAAGATTGGAAAGAGAAGTTAGATAAGCAATTCATTAAGAAACAATGGGAGGACATATGTATAGCTCCCAACAAAGTCCAGCAGATTTAGGAGTTTTGCTTGTAAAAGTGTTTGCATAAGTATTTTTATACCCCAAGCAGATTCCAAAGAATGTTTCCTCAGTTAGATGGCAAAAAGTTTGAGGTGTGATGAAGAAGAAAGAGGTAGCTGTGAGCATATGTTCTGGGAGTTTAAAGAGCTGGCAGATTTCAAAAATCCCCCTATAGAGTACTCTGTCAGAAATACTGGGTGATCAAATGAGTATAACTAAGAAAAAATATTTTTTGAGCTGGGATACAAAATCTGAATTGCCTAGACATAGTAAGACCTTGTTAAGTTTAATTCTAATGACTGCCAAAAAGCTATTGCCTGAAAATAGAAATTAAAGTCTAAACCAATCATATTTGAAGTAATGAATATTGTAACAGAGATAAAAAAAACTGTAACTAAGATTTTTCAAAAAGGGTAGCCAAATTGCATTGAAGAAAATAAAATTGTGGGAACAAAACTTGCAGAAAAAATATTTTGGAGAAGGAATGAGGTTTAAGAGAAAGCAAGAACTGAACAATTTATGTAATGTTGGATTGATTATATTGCATAGAAAAATATATGTGATGTATAATGTTTGCAAATGTGAACTTTATAATGTGGTTTCTTTACTTTTATATAAATATAAGGTTGCCTATGTCAAAAGTAATAATTCAATAAAGGTGTTTTTGAAAAAAAGATTAATTGCTTGTACCTGCAGACAGATCAACTCCCCCCTGTGCCAGTAGTTATGCTAATCTAGTGCTGGCTCAGTGGGAGAGAGAATGGAGAGAGCATTGGTAATTGCTGGAAGGAATGCATTATATTCTACAACAGATTTGTGGATGACATCATCAGTGTATGGGAAGGAGAAGAAGAACAGCTCCTAGAATTTGCAGAGTATCTAACTAGTACCAGCATTTTTCTGAGATTTGAAGTAAAATCATCAGACCATGACATTGAATTTCTAGATGTTAAATTAACTCTAGAAGAAGGTAAAGGTATTGAAACAACTCTGTACAGGAAACCAGTGTGGAAGAACCATATGTTGCACTATTCAAACATGCACCCAAGACATATTTGCAAAAATATAGTGGAAACTCAAGTTATTTGGGTGTCTAGGTTATGTACAAATGATGATACTTTCATGTCTGAGCAATCTAAGTAAATACAAACTTTTACAGCGAGGGGTTATAACGAAGGAAGAATAAACATGGACCCGGAAAAAGCCATGACCTTACACCAACAAAGAGGAATGCCTTTGTACTCTAAGAGAACACACATGGCCAAACATACTAATAGGAACAACAACAATATCCTAAGATGTATGCTTACATTCAGTACTGATTGTTCTGATATTTGCAACATCATTAGGAAATATTGGCCTGTCCTTACAGCAGATACTAAGATTAAGAATATTGTAAGGGATTATCCCCACTTTACGTTCAAGAATAAAAATAATTTAAAAAGTCTGCTGTGCAACCATGGTGGGCAATTGAATACAAATACAAGAAGAAGGAATAAGGTGACCAGTACACGAAAATGCAGTTTTTGTAAGGCATGCAACTTCATTAACACCACAAATATTTTTGAACATCCTAACACACAAAATGTATCGATATTATGGCTTCGCTAATTGTAATACTAAAAACGTGATTTATGTAGCTCTGTGTGATTCCTGCCAAGCCTACTATGTAGGCAAGACAAATAGGAAGTTTAAAGAGTGTATTCTGCGACACCAGCGGGACATAAAAAACAAAATAGACACTAATGCTTTGTACGGACACATATGGGAGTATAATGGGCATAAGTTTAATTTTATGGTGATTTCCCAAGTAAATGATAGATTTCGTAAAGGAGATCTTTTCAATAGAACTGAAAAAGAAGATATGAGGTGGATTATGAACCTAAGAGCTAAGTTTCCACCAGGATTGAACCATATTGTACCACTGAAACCGATATTAAAAGAGTGTAGTCTCAATAGGAAATAATAGTGGCATCTTTGTTTGACTTAAAAGAATGTGTGTTTGATATGGAAATTGCTATTGGCCTGCATGGTTCCTTATTGGGATGCAAGACAAAAGGGCATGTTAATTACTTAATTGAAATTTTTGGTTGCTCTCAATTGAAAAAGAAGTAACTCAGAGGATGAAAAACTAGGGATCTGATGAAGGTTATACACTGAAAGCGCTTATCCATTTTTTCTGGTTTTGGCCTGAGACTTTTTTGAATGCTTTTAAGAACTACATTTTATTAAAGAAGAATTTTATCCTCTCGTTTTGGTGGAAGCCGCTTTTTATATATTTTTTTTTGTTTGTTTGTTTTTTATAATTCAATAAAGGTGTTTTTGAAAAAAAGATTACTTGCTTGCACCTGCAGACAGACCAACTCTATGTAAAAGTAGTCAGCAATGAGAAAAAAATCAACTAACAACTCTGCAGATGCATAAAGGAATCTTTGTAAATTTCACTCAAAACACAATGTACAAAATTCGCCCGGCCAGCTGCCCCCAGCTGCAGACTTCATGTCTCCCACTGAGAACATTTGCTAATGGAACTAAAAAACAAGCTAATACACTGTTTTTCAACCACAGGTCCACAGATTGGCTCCAGTCCAGCATAAATTTCCTGCTGGTCCATAAAACGAAAGATTTATTGTTTAATTAAAAAAAAAAGTTATTTTAAGGGTGTTCTTCTTTAAGAAGAATACCCTTTGCTTCCAGTCATACAACACTTGTTGCATCTGTGCAACCAGCTGTTTACTTCTTCGTTTTCCACGCATGGAATTTAAATGCCAGAAGACATTTGAAATGCAGACCATGAATGGACAAGTGAGAGGTAGGTGTGTTTTGTGTGTGTGTGTGTGTGTGTGTGTGTGTGTGTGTGTGTGTGTGTGTGTGTGTGTGTGTGTGTGTGTGTGTGTGTGTTTGTGTGTGTGTGTGTGTGTGTGTCATAGCTCTCAACTGTCCAGATTTTTGTCTCATATTTTTGGTCTTTTCCTCTTAAAATTTGTTGTCTTCTAGCAAATCACTAAGCACCAAATTCATTAAATAATGGCATACATGTGTGTTTCAGACTTGATATCCTTCAGAAAATGCATGCTAACACAAACCCTGTTATTCTAGCAACTTACTAAGTTTATAAGAGCAATATTTAAAATATGTCCCTGTTTTTGGGCCTTTGTCCCCCCCATTATTTCATGCTTTGCGGAGCTAAGAGGTTGAGAGGTATGGTGTGTCTGTGTGTGTGTGTGTGTGTGTGTGTGTGTGTGTGTGTGTGTGTGTGTGTGTGTGTGTGTGTGTGTGCAAAAAGAGGAAGTAAAGTGTTTCTCAACTGTCCAGATTTTCGCAGAATGTCCAGATTTTTGCCTCATATTTTTAGTCTGTTCCTCATAAAATTTGTGGTTTTGTTGGGTTTATTGTGGCAATTCCATGAGGACAGAATTCACTAAATAATGACAGGCATTTGAGTTTCAGACTTCATATCCTACAGAAAATTCACAATAACCTTTTATTTTACCATCTTTATAAGTTTGTGAGAGCAATATTTAAAGTTTGTCCCACCATTATTTTTGGCTTTGCCCAGACTTTTTTTGCTAAGAGGTTGAGAGGTATGGTATGTGTGTGTATGTAAGAGGGAGGTAGGTGTATGTATGTGCGTAAGTGTGTGTGTTTGTAAGAGGTAGGTAGATAACGTGCCTCTCAACTGTCCAGATTTTTGCAGAATGTTTAGATTTTTGCCCCATATTTTTGGTCTATTCCTCATAAAAAGGATTGAAGTTTCAGACTTCATATCCTGGGAATGATTTATCAGCATTATTCACTTAGTATACTTGATTTCTATAGTCACACTATGTATCTATACCTTTCTCAAATGATGAGATTACTATGTTGGCACACAATACTCCAGCAGTGATTGTTTTAATTGGTTGCTTATAAATAATATTTTTTTTTTCTGACTTAGTGGTCCCTGAAGTAATTTGACTATTTTCACAGGTTTCCAAGTGCAAAAAGGTTGAAAACTGCTGAGCTAATATCTTTGCAGATGAAAGAAACAACATTTTTCATGTCTTTCATCATTTTGCCTTATTTTTCTAGCTTATTTACTTACAAAAAAGTTGTTTATAGCTGAAGCCAAGGAGATTAAGATACATACCTATCCTTGTAAAAACATAAGGCAAGGACATTAATCTAGAAATCCACCCTTTTAAATATAAGGGAAACGATTACCTTAATACTACGTATAATATAATCAATACACTTTAACCCAAGATTACAGCATTATATTAATTTAATATTGCTTCTGTCCAGTCTTTCTTAATCTATTTATAATGTAAAGCCTTTATTTCCGGGAACTAAGAAAAAGTACTTGGTTACATTAATAATTTTAACATATACAACAGTCACTGAAGAGACCCCCAACATATAAAATATCCCTGACAGCACCCTATAGAAATGCAGTTTATATATCATGCAATGTTTTATACATCTGCTAACAGGAACAAACATTGTTTTACTTACAGTTACTTCTTTTCCCCTCTTTATTTTCCTTCAAAATATTAATGACATCAAGTGGGTTATATGCTTTACAGCCTACCCACAAGTTTAATAAAGTCATCAAAACTCCAGTCTTAGATACTTTTTCTTGCGAAGGCATAGTTCACAATTGTGGTTGATCCTTTATAGTCTCCCATTTATTCACTAATTATAATGTTGCTTGTCTTCTTCCTCATCATCTTCATCTCCCCACACCAAACCCTGGTTAAAGTCCAAGGTATTCCTGATTCTATTAGTCATCTTCTGTTTTCCTTTGGAACAATGGAAAAGGCTTTACTGGCAAAGTCTCTCTAGGAGTTTTATTGTCAGAAGAATGAGAAACAGAATCCCCTTCTGCTTGCTGGCTCAATTTGTGTTGGATATTTTTTATTTCTTCCTTAACCTGTTCTGCATCCAAAAATGTCTTTGATCATCCAGGAAACATATTCTGAAGACAGATGGATACAGAAACTTGAATCTCACACCTACCTCTCAACATTCCCTGATTGCTGGGATAAATTTGCTTTTCTATTGCCTGGTAAATATTAATTTTCCACAAACACTGTTATCTCCTATTTTAATGTTTTTCCTTTCTGACACAGTTTTGACAGGATCAACTCTTTCTGCTTGTATGATTGCATCTTTACTAATATAGGTCTAGGCTGCTTTCTTGTAGCCTGTTTTGGAGCATACACTTGATGTGCCCTCTTATTTAACACATCTTGTTATTGAATACCAGTCCATTTGTTTATTTGTGCTTTCATCAAATTAATACAGTTTATCCCTTCCAGTTTCTCTGGTACAGTAGAGGTACAGTAGAAAATTTTAGGTTTTCTCTTTGCACTCTGTCTTCTAACTGTCCTATTTTTAAAACATCTCTTCTTAAGAAGCCTCATATTCAACCAGCATTTTCTTCATTTTAGCCTCTGATTTTTGCAGTTCGATCAGTTCATCTGAATAGCTAGTTTAAGTTTCTTCTGTTTATTTCTAGTCTTTTCTTATTTGAGTTGATATATACTTTCAGTGTTTATTTTATTTTAATCACCTTTGCATACATTTGATTTATATTTTTCTTCTAAATTACTGGAAGCTGTCGCCTGTTCCTGCATGAACTACTTTTTGCTATACAGCTGCAGGATATTTCCCAGCCAGTGTTTTCTTTTCATCTTTTCTTGTTGATTTTCTTACATGTTCTGTAAATGTCTTCTTTGCTGTCATTCATTCAGTGTACTTACTAGCCAGTAACTGAATTGTACCCAAAAATGAGAGTTTGACTGACTCCCCTTTCAAAGTTTCTGTTTTCACCTGGCAGAGCTGAAATCATTGATCAGTGTGCAGCCATCTTGGAAGTCCCAGAATGTTTAGATGTTGGCATCATATTTCTGGTTTGTTCCCCATAAAATGTGTAGGTTTTATGGCAAATCATTGAGGATGAAACGTCACTAAATAATGACAGAATTTGAGGTTCAGATTTCATATCCTTCAGAAAATACATGCTAATGCAAAACCTATTATTCTAGTAACTTACTAAGCTTATAAGAGCAATATTTAAAATCTGTCCCATATTTTTGACCTTTGAATCCCCCCCAACCTTTTAATCTGGGCTTTGTGCAGACTTTTTGGGCTAAGAGATTAAGAAGCATGTAGATAAGGTGGCCCAGGTTTAACTCAGCAGTGAGTTGATATGACTCTATATGGGCAGTGGTTACTACACTAACTACTCAGCTCACCACTCAACGCTGTATCAGCCTGGCTAAGAACTGATAGATACTAGTTTATTTGGCTCAGTCTAGTGTCAGCATTTGTTCTAGGCAATGTTTATCATTAACAGCAACATAGGGAGTTAGAGCTGCATTTTCAATTATATCTGACAAAAGAAGCTATTTCAAAACAGTTTTTTTCAATACCTCTCAACTGTCCAAACTTTTGCCTCATATTTTTGATCAATTCCTCATAAAATTTATGGTTTTCTGGCAAATCACTGAGGATTGAAGCCTGTAAATAATGACATATAGTTGAGTTTCAGACTTCATATCCTTCAAAAAATGCATATTAACACAAATCATGTTATTCTAGCAATTTTCTAAGTTTATAAGAGCAATATTTAAAATCTGTCCATATTTGTGGGCCTTTGTCCCCCATTACTTTAGGCTTTATCCATATTTCTTGCACTAAGAGGTTGAGAGATATGTTTCTAATACTTTCTTCAGGCATTCTACATGCACAGGATCAAACATAAACCATGCAGTATATGTGTGTCTTCTGGCCCTGGCTTTTATGGCCAGCAGGCCTAGTGGTCACAACACATTCCTACTAACTGTGCCATACTTACTTATAGGGAAGTAAACAATGGGAAGGGTTTGGACATGCACAGAACATTCTCACATGTGACAGTGATTGCCATTGCCAAAGAGAATAGCATCATATCCGTGACAGGCTATGGGCACTCATATGTTATATCTGGGGAGAATTTTATGTGGCAGGTGAAATATGGTAGTATTAGGATGCAAGGTGAATCACTGAAAAAATGTCGCCTGAACAGGACTTGGCTAAGAACAATCTTATGTCATTTCTGAATCAAATGATCCCAAAATCACTGGGCTGCAGCCATGATTATGTCACCTCTGCATATGATGCCAACATTTCTATGCATGATGTGAAGATGTGAGGTATTGCCAACTATGCCAGGAGAAGTAGTGCAGTGGATGTGTAACATATGCCAGCATAGCTAGCTGGAGTTTTGTAAAGAATTATATGTCATTTGTATATCAAACTGATTTGAAAAGGTGCTTGTGTTGAAAATTTATTTGTAAAGCTGTTTTGTGTTAAAAAAATGTTCCAACAGTGGGTCCTGCTGGACAGAAAAAAGAAATACACCTGTATGTCAGGCTGTATTGTAACTGTTGAAATTAATATTTTAACAGAGAATACTGGAACAAAAGAGGTTAATCTCAGTCCAGGTAACTTTTAGAAAAATATCCTGAAATTAAATTACCTGTTTTAGGCCATAAAGATTGTATATTACAGTTCTCAGTGCAGCCAGAGACAAAAAATCTGTACCAAGAAGCCTTCTGTATTGTCCATAACAGTGAACTAATTGCTACTCTGGAAGGGTGGAAGTGTTGAAATGGTTTTATGGCCTCCAGATGCTATAACACATCTTAGCAAAGCTCTGTCTGTGTGTATGGTAACACATATGTGCGGGATTCTGGTTCAGTTTCTAGTAAAGGGGGGAAGTATGGGAACCAGAAGTCAGGTAACCAGATGTATGTGATGTCATTCTGTAATAAAGGACTGAAATGATGTTTTAATGCTAGATGAGACAGATGTCTCAGAGCAGTCTGTTTTTGTAACCTGACATAGAAGGATCACTCACCCACTTCATCTTGCCTTTATTCAGTAAGTAACCAGGGAATGGTAATTTAAAAACAGCACTCTTTATTCACAGAACTAAAAGGTAAGTGCTTTTACAATCTCACTGGATTGCTTTTTCAGACCATAAAATTCAAAACCCATGTCCTCCTAAAATATGTAGCTGCAGGTAAAAATTGTCCAATCACATCAGCAAATCAATTAAAGCCTTTTAATTAGAAGATAATCAACTTAAAAACACAGTGCTGTGAAACACAACACAAAAATGCATATAAGGAATATATATATATGTATATAAAACAACAATAAAAATATATTTAAAATTCATACATTTATATGTGTACACATAAATATATAAAAAATCTATAACAGGACAGTCATTATTTTCATAGCCTCCTGTTTTTAAGAATAGGTCTCAAGGAAACATAATCATTGAGACCTGGTGGTTTGTGAGCTGCCAGGAGCAAAATCCATCTCAACTCTCTTTGTTCCATTTTATTCACTATATCACCCTTCCTATTCCCTATTTCTAGGGTGTCAATCACTGTGAAATTAAAATAATGGTTGTCACCACAGAGTATCATGTGCTTAGCTATAGCACTATGTTCAGATTTCTTTCTAAAGCAATAGTAATGATCACGTATACGTTCTCTAAGACGTTGGTTACTTTTGCCTATATAAAATGCCTGACAGCTTATACACTGAGCTAAATAGACAATATCACGACTATTACAATTCGCAGACACATGGAACATATGCAGTTTCTGTGTTACAGGTTGAACAAAGCTGTTGTTACTGTTGATATATCTACAAAAGGAGCAGGTGTTACAACTATTTGTTCCATTCTGTACAACTGGCCTACATTCTTTCTTATCAGAGTAGCAAAACAAATGTTTAAGTGGTCTTTTATTTTTATATGCATACCTGGGCTTATTCCCTGCAACACTTAAAACTCGATCATCAGTTGCTAAAATATGCCAGTTCCTATCAATAATATGCCTTATCATGCTGGATCAGTTGCATGTGTAAGGCTAAACCTAAGGCCAAAATCCATCTCCCTCCTACTTAAGCTTACATTATCACAAGATCTAGGGAAAGAAAAATAAGGTTTCCCTGTATTCGAACACGTGTTCATAGCACTTTGACAAGCCGCATTGATTTCATAGGTGGAGTAACCCCTATCAGCAAATTCATCCTTAAAGGTGTCCAAGCTCTTAACAAAATCTACTTCTTTAGCATGTAACCTAGAGTTACACAGAACCTGATTCTTAGCATCATTTCTGAAGACGTGTGGAGGGTGCATACTGCTGCGATGGACATAACTATTTCGATAGCAATCTTTCCTAAATAATTTAGTATAAATCTTTCTATCCTGATGGTCTAAGATGACCCAAATGTCAAAGAAATCGACTTGTTGTGAGGAATGAACGGCAGTAAAATGTAAAAAATCATTACTGCTGTTCAAGTATGTTACAAAATCTAAAAGCATATCCTCAGTCCCCCTCCATAAAACAAACAGGTCGTCCACAAAACACCTGTAAAACAGAATATTGTCTACAAATCTATTAGCTGTCAATAATTTGGACTGCTCCCATTTGGCCATTACAGGACTGGCTTAGCTATTGGCTACCGAAGTACCCATGGCTATGCCAGAAGTCTGCAAAAAGTACTGTCCATTAAACGTAAAAATGTTAAATTCTAAGGCCAATTCTAAAAGAAAACAAATTAGGTCTAAGGTGTGTGTATCCATAGCTTTAACCTTGAGTAAAAAAATCTCTTAGATCTTCCAGTCCTTGCTCATTTGGGATGCAAGTAAAAAGAGAAGTTACATCTGAGGTTACAAGATACTCATTACCTTACAGCACATTATCAGAAAGAAACTGATATAAATCTTTCAAGAAATGTTCGGAGCTATATCCATTCAAAATAGGTCTCAAAGACTTCTCAACAAAAATGGACACAGGTTCTGTTATCCAGCCTGAGCCGGGTACAGTAGGTCTCAAAGGAGGTGAATGGGCATTTTTATGTATCTTAGGCAATCCATTTATACTAGGAATAACAGGAAAATCTACTATAACATACTTATACAAATCTTGAGTAATGCATTCTCTAAAATACTGTAATATGCAAATTAAATCTATTAATAAACATCTACTTCAGCAGCAGTAATCATGCTATATGTGTTAACGTCCATTAACATATTCAATATCATGTCTTTTGAAGAGCTTGCATTGCTTAACAAAGGGTTAACTTTTATTCCCGCTTGTTGGGTGGACTTGCCAGATACCATTGTTGAATTTAGAATGTTTGTACGAAATGCTGCCCTAAAAACAATGTATGGTGCAACTGATCAATCTGGCCACTTCCAAAATTTGTTTAAACGACCTAGTAATTTCCTACCCGTGTTTCCTCAGTTTTGGACATGTTTATGAAAACTTGTGAAGAGGATTTGTATTGAGCTTTTTATCAGGATGTAAGAGGTAAACATTTTTACAACATGACTTCTGCTGAATCACAAGCTTTGAATTCTTTGCATTGTGATACAAACATTACTATCAAACCTGCTGACAAAGAACATTCCATCGTAGTGATGGACAGAGTGTTTTATGTTAATTCAATGTTGAATATGTGAATGGATACACACACCTTAGACCTAATTTGTTTTCTTTTAGAATTGGTCTTAGAATTTAACATTTTTACGTTTAATGGACAGTACTTTTTGCAGACTTCTGGTGTAGTCATGGGTACTTCAGTAGCCAATAGCTACGCCAATCTTGTAATGGCCAAATGGGAACAGTCCAAATTATTGACAGCTAATAGATTTGTAGACAATATTCTGTTTTACAGGTGTTTTGTGGACGACCTGTTTGTTTTATGGAGGTGGACTGAGGATATGCTTTTAGATTTTGTAACATACTTGAACAGCAGTAATAATTTTTTACATTTTACTGCTGTTCATTCCTCACAAGTTGATTTCCTTGACATTCAGGTCATCTTAGACCATCAGGATAGAAAGATTTATACTAAAATATTTAGTAAAGATTGCTATCGAAATAGTTATGTCCATCGCAGCAGGATGCACCCTCCACATGTCTTCAGAAATGATGCTAAGAATCAGGCTCTATGTAACTCTAGGCTACATGCTAGAGAAGTAGATTTTAAGAGCTTGGACACCTTTAAGGATGAATTTGCTGATAGGGGTTACTCCACCTATGAAATCAATGCGGCTTGTCAAAGTGCTATGAATACGCGTTCGAATACAGGGAAACCTTATTTTTCTTTCCCTAGATCTCGTGACAATGTAAGCTTAAGTAGGAGGGAGATGGATTTTGGCCTTAGGTTTAGCCTTACACATACAACTGATCCAGCATGATAAGGCATATTATTGATAGGAACTGGCATATTTTAGCAACTGATGATTGAGTTTTAAGTGTTGTAGGGAATAAGCCCAGGTATGCATATAAAAATAAAAGATCACTTAAACATTTGCTTTGCTACTCTGATAAGCAAGAATGTAGGCCTGTTGTACAGAATGGAACGAATAGTTGTAACACCTGCTCCTTTTGTAGATATATCAACAGTAACAACAGCTTTGTTCACCCTGTAACACAGAAATTATATATGTTCCATGTGTCTGCGAATTGTAATAATCGTGACTGTCAGAAAAATATGTATTAATGTGTGTGCTTAATGCTAATTAGAAACTAAATAAGTTAAAACGTTTTTCATTCTATTTTATATGCACTATTTTATATACAGTTGAGTTTCACATGAGACTAAAAGATGCTTTTTGAAACTGCAGTGTGCTTTCTGAAACTTGCAAGATGCCCTCTGACCTAGTAATTGCTAGCACAGCAATATTCATGTTTATGCCTTTTGGAAATGTACTTAAGAAGCAGGTGATTATCTGCTAGGTCAGGAAGAAATTAATGAACAATGCTATATTCTGTAATGTAATGATTTTGAACAGTTAGCTCTGTTCGAAGTATGAGAACATGCACAGCTGCAGAAGTTAGAGATAACATAGACAAAGGACTGTTGGAGAAATGAACTGCAATCTATACTTGCTTTGTGCTCAAATTAGCCATAGTACCTTGAATGGTAACATTGCATATATCTAACCGGTGGTAGCCAAGGCCACGCTGTTTTTCTTAGGAAGTTTCTCACAAAAATTGATAGTACAAGCAGAATATTGTAAAAACAATCACTACGAAATGATGATGACAAAACTTGTGATTCACTACGTCAGCTTGGTAGGCAATGTCTTATTAGAAAATGTATAAAAATGCCTGCATTTCCTGATTCTAGTTAGACAAACTCTGTATTAGCACGTTTTTGAATCCTTGCTGCAAGATTAAAGTGCCTTAACCTGAACCTACCGTGTATTGATCATTTTTAAAGTATATTTTTCCTTTGACAGTTTGGTCCTTCGAGCCGGAAACATATCTCTCACTCTGGCTCAGGTCAGAATTGGGCCCGGTGGTATGTACCCATACGGAGAAGTGGCCACATCGGCTCTTCTGCTTTGAAAGACCTCCGACTGAATTGTCGTTCGAAGGAGGCCAGCCACTGTTTCTGATCTGGGATTGGAGGACGAGTCAACGTTCCGGTGGATCAACACACGGAGGGTCAGGTAAGGAGGAATTTACCTTTTTTCTGTTTTAGATCAGGGACTTGTTACAGTATTGTTTTGTCAGGGAAATTTGCATGTGCAGATCAGGGACAAAAAGATTGCTGTCTTGTCATAGATCAGGGAAACAGAATAGGTAGGCAGTTATTCCAGATAAACTGTGAAAAGGTGTAAAATAGTGGTACCATGTGGTAAAAAGGGTTACGTAACAATTTCTAACTTAGCTAAGGCAACATGGGAAATCAGTGCAAGAAAAGTTCCCGAGACCCGCCCTTAAACGAAGACGCGAAATATATGCAATAACAGCGTGCCGATAATGTTAGGTATTATACAAAATGGGTTGATAAATACAAATTTGATGGTAATTTAGATAAACCTTCACTTATTAAACTTGTTAGGCAACTTAAAACAGACGCGAAAGGTCAGCTAAAAAAGCAACGACAATTAGGAGTCCCTCAGGCACACAGGTGGCTTGAGGAAGCAAACCGCAGGGAACAAAAGATTAAAAATTCAAAAGCAATGTTCTTAGATAAAGAAGACAATAACTTGGTAATAGCAATAGCCCCTCCGCCCCCTCCACTTCCCTTACCAGAATATGAAGTGAGTGGACAAGCTGATCCACCTCCGCTATACCCAGCTGTTCCTGCAAAACCAAAACTGTTTGTCAGAGATCCTATCGAGACCAGGTCTCGAACACTCAACTTAAGAGGGGATATTGAATTGTATGAAATGAATAAAAATTCACAAGCTATGAGTGAAGAAGAGATATGTCCACTCATAGAAGTACCAAATCCGCAGGCAGGACAGGCAGGACAGGACCCAACTCTTCTAGTATATAGACCGTGGACACCGGAAGACATCCGGAAAGCCACAGAGGGAATTCCCCATCCAAAAGTTAATTTTAGAAAATTCTTAGGAGACTTACAGGGCATGAGGTTAAGTTACCATTTGAATGGAGAGGAAGTAGAGAAAGTAGTTAGACAAATCGTAGGTCCAGATTGGCACATGATCAGTGGCAACTGGAATCCCCATGACGCAGAGCTTAGACCACTCCCACATAGTAACGCAGAACTGGACAACAGAGTAAAAGGTCTGACAGACCGAATCTCTGAGAAATGGAAGCCTAGGGCTGATTGGACTTGCATTAATCAGTGCATACAACAAGAATGTGAAACTGTTGATAGATATTATGCCATATTATTAGAATGTTTTAATAACCATTGCGGAATGCAGGTACCTGAAGACCAAACACATGATTCCCCATATGAGCAACAGCTAAAGAATGCATTTTTAAAAGGCAGTATTGCACCCATTAGCAGCTTTATTACAAAGCACATGGTAGATCATCGTACAAGTAGATTACAGTCACTACTTGAATATGCAAGACATGCCGAAAGGCATTTTAATAGCAAAAAGAAAAAGAAAACTCAAGTATTTGCAGTAGAAGATGGATTGGAAGTCTTTGTAGTACAAACTGGGAAGAAGGGTGATAAAAATACCCAGGGAAATAAACAATCTGATAAATGATCAGAGGACTTTGAAGAGATAAAGAAAAGGGTAAATGTTTTAAATGCGGGAAAAAGGACATCTAGCAAGGGATTGCAGGCAAAATAAAAAGGTAACCACAGAAGACAAGGAGGGTGAGGAATGACTATATGATAGTCAAGAATCACTGGATAGGAATAAACAAGAAAAGACAAGTGCAAATGTGATAGAAGGGGTAGAGGATGTGACAGAAGAAATAGAGGATGTAAATGAATTCACAGATAATGAAGAAAATGAAATTTTGGACTTAGCATTATTGAGCTTAGAGCTCTACTTGGCAGACACAAAACTGGAAGTTACACTTCTGGTAGAGGGGAGGGAAGTTAAATTCCTGTGTGACTCAGGGGCTTCACAGACCCTGATACATCCTTCCAAACTACCAGAAAATTCAGAATCACTTGACTACATATTAGTGAAAGCAGCTAATGGACAGCTGTATCGGGAGCCACTCTCCCACAACATAGCGATAACTGACCCAGTTTCAAGGATGACCCAGAAAAGCAAAATTGTTGTTTCTGCAAAATGCCCAGTGAACCTTTTGGGCAGAGACCTAATGCAGATATTTGGCATAGCCGTAGTTCCAACTATGCAGGGTATGGAAGCACAGTGACAAATGGATACTTTTGTAGTGCGACCGGAGGGTGAAACATTTTATTGGTACAGCCAGGACTTAGTTACGACTGGTCCAGGGCAGTAACCAAGAACTGATGAACGTAGCCATCAGTAAATCCCCTCCTTGACACTGATAAACAGCATTTGTTGCATTGCACTCTATATTACTGTAACAGACCAGGACCTGATAAAGAATATGAGCAAGAACTGTTTAGAAACCATGCTAACAGATTAGTATTACGAAATTTATACTGGGACACAGAAGGAAACAGTGTAGTAAGCTGTTCATTGCCCCAGGAATTCCTAGCACTTTACAAATCTAATCGATTACCACATGTGAGTTTAACTAAAGATAGAAATTTGAAGTGGGCAGACCTAGGAGAAAAAGTCACAAGGTGGGAAAAGCAGACAGAGTTAGAACTTTCCTAACAGAGAGTACAAAAGCAGAAATTAAATTGGATAACACAGACACACCCAGCTGTACACTCACAGGCAAGTGAGGATATGTGAATAGCACTTTTACTAGAGGAAGAGGAAAAAGCCTTACGAGACATACCAGAGACTCTCTGGTCAACAGGGAAATCAGATGTAGGACTTATTTGTACAGCAGGACCAGTTACTATCACGCCAAAATCAGCATTTAGACCTCAAAGAGACAGTATCCCTTGAGAAAGGATGCAGAAATAGGAATCAAACCTATAATAGCAGCCTTACTTAAGGAAGGAGTCTTGATAGAATCTCCTGATTCACCATGTAATACACCCTTATTTCCTATTAGAAAAGCAAATGGAGAATGGCGTATGGTCCAAGATTTGCAAGCTGTAAATGACGCAGTTATACCCAGGGCACCTACGGTGCCAGATCCACACACTTTATTGAATGATTTGAAACCTCGACAAAAGTATTTTTCTGTGGTAGATATTAGCAATGCATTTTTCTCAATACCGATACACCCTGACAGCCAACATTGGTTTGCATTTACATTTCAGGGAAACGGTATACATATCTGACTACCACAGGGATATTGTAAAAGTCCAACGATATTTGCACACGAAATGGCAAGTAACCTGGTGGGATTTATCCCACTGAAAGGCAGTCAGATTTTACTTTATGTAGACAACATTCTGCTGGCAGCCCCCACCCAGCAAGAATGCAGGGAGGATACCATAGCATTATTACAATTTTAGCCACTCAAGGACACAAAGTAAACAAAAACAAACTGCAACTTTGGAAAAAACAGGTCAAATACCTGGGATATGTAATATCCAAAGAAGGCAGAATATTAGATGAAGACAGAAAAACTGCAATATTACAAGCACCTAAACCAACTACCAAGAAGGAAATTATGTCCTTCCTGGGTACTACTAACTTTTGTCGGAGTTGGATTCCAAACTATGCCTTGGAATCTGCTCCACTGACTAACTTGATATTCAAAAAGCCGATGGCTGCACAAGATTTATTACAGTGGACACCAGAAGCAGAATCAGCTTTCTGCAAACTGAAGCAACTGATAGCTTCCTCCTTAGTTTTAGGATTACCGAACTATCATAAATGATTTTTTCAAACTGCAGATTGTAAGCAAGGTTATATGACATCAGTCTTAACACAACAGCATGGGGACAAACAACGCCCCATAGCTTCTTATTCATCACAGCTAGACCCAGTGGCGCGATCCTTGCCCCACTGTGTACAAGCAGTAGTCGCAGCTGCAATGGCAGTGCAGGCTTCAGCCTCAGTAGTATTGTTCCACCCTCTCACATTGAGAGTGCCTCATGCAGTCGCGATTATTTTACTGCAAGAAAAGTAGCATATCTTTCTCCTGCTAGACATCTTTCCTGTATGACTATACTGTTGAGCCAACCTCATATGACAATTGAACGATGCACAACCTTGAATCCGTCAACCTTGCTCCCAACCCCTGCAGATGGCAAACCACACTGCTGCCTGCAGGAGATTGAGCAAAAGACACTACCTAGAAAAGATCTCACAGATGTTCCCTTGGATGATGCTGAGGTGACATACTATGTGGACGGCTTGTGCAGGAGGGGTCCTACAGGACAGAATCTAGTGGGGTATGCAGTAGTTTCTGATACCGAGATTTTAGAAGCAAAGTCTTTACCACACAACCTAGCTGCACAAGCAGCAGAATTGATTGCTTTGACAAGGGCATGTACCTTGGCAAAAGATAAGAGAGTGAACATTTTTACTGACAGTCAGTATGCTTTTCTACTGTACATGTTTTTGTGCAGCAGTGGAAAAATAGAGGAATGATAACATCTACTGGTAAACCAATTAACCATGCGCAATTTATTTTAGACTTGTTAGACTCTATTCAGTTACCTCAGAAAATAGCTATTTGCAAATGCATAGCTCATACCAAGCAACAGGATAGAATTTCAAAAGGTAATGCGAAGGCTGATACAGCTGCAAAACAAGCAGCTTCAGATTCAGAAGTATTTCTTTTGAGTGAGGAATTACAACCATCTGTGATTTTAGACTTAGAAATGTTAAAAACAATGCAGACACTTACTACAAATGTAGAAAAATGAAAGTGGATAAAACGAGGAGCAATCCTTGAGAAGGGACTGTACATCTCCAAAGAGAAGAAACCGATTTTACCATCTAACTTGTTTAGATATGCAGCTTTGTTGAGCCATGGGCAGTGCCATGTCTCAACAGGGGGGATGGTACAGTTAGTGAATCATGTGTTTCACGTATGGATTTACAAACTACACAAAAATGTTTGTGCAGCATGCCATGTTTGTAACAAGCATCATGCACAAGGGCATTAAAACTTAAGCAAGGGAGTTTCCTACACCATCGTATCCGTTCCATACTATTTGTATGGATTAAATAGAGCTGAACAAATGCGAAAATAAGAAGTACTGCCTTGTCATTATAGATATGTTTTCCAAATGGGTGGAAGCTTTTCCAACTAAAAATCCAGATGCAGCTACTGTTGCAAAAGTCCTCGTTAAAGAAATTATTCCTAGATTTGGCATACCTGAAAAGATTTATAGTGACAATGGCACACACTTTGTAAATCAAACTATACAACAACTTAGCCGTTATTTCGGGATTTCTCTGAAAACCATTGTGCATACCACCCCCAATCTGCAGGATTAGTAGAGAGGCATAATGTGGTTTTGAAAAACAAGCTTAGAAAATTGATTAGTGAGACACAAAAGAACTGGGTGCACTGTTTACCTCTGGCACTGTTGAGCATGAGAACTGTTCCAAATGCAAAAGGATTAACTCCTTTTGAAATTCTGTTTGGGAGGGCATATTATACACCTCAATGGAAACCTCTCATGCCTGCAGAGCAGGAGGCTGACAGTTCACTTGCAGGGTATATGAGGTGATTTTTGAATAACAAACTTTTGCAGTTAAATTCTGTTTCAGATAAAGAGCAAACCAGACCATCGGAAGCAGCAGTAGCCCCAGGCACATGGGTCTGGGTGAAGGTTGTGAAGAGAAAGAACTGGAGTTCTCCGAAGTGGGAAGGGCCGCATTCAGGTACTACTGTCGACACCCACTGCAGTCAAGATCATGGAGCGAGCGTCCTGGATTCATTTGACACATTGTAAACTGGTTAAGAACTTTGAACTGGACAAAAACCTTGTTACTGTTGTACAACGAGAACAAAATGACCAGGTATAGAGCAAACAGAGATGCAGAAACACCTCAGAAAACTTGCATGATTATTCTGATAGCTATACTGATAACATTGATCTTTTTGTTGTGGCCTTTCCTTTTCCCAGCCACAAAAGTTGAACTGATCAAACGTGATGCATTACTCATAGACTGGCATCCAAACTTTAACACTTACCAGGCAATTAAATATGTGTATGCTGAGACTTTCAATGTTTCGAACTGCTGGATTTGCACAGCTATACCGACAGCATACGGGGGATTATTAATGACTGCTGTCCCCTAGGGTCAATGAGACCTGGGAAAACTTGATTTTGATACTTCACTGTGAAGTCACAAGACAAAATAGCATTGTACCTACCTGTTACACACAAAAAGGGATTGTATGTTTTTACAAAAATGACACTATTCAGGTGGGTTGGAGCAATTGCAATGTGACTGTTTCTTATAAATGTTATATTAAACCTAGCAAGACTAAAACTTTTGTGATACAAACTATGATGCATATTTTGCAAAGATGCATAAGAGTGTTGATGAGATACAGCATAATCCTGTTCTTTTAAAACAGTTTTCTATTATTGATAAGAAAATGTTTCATGCAGGGCAAGCTTATATCAATACTAAAGTAGAGAATTGTTATTTTGTTTGTGGGAAAAAAGCATATAAATGGCTACCTGAGAATTGGTCCGGCAGTTGCTTTTGGGTTACCTGGTTCCGCCATATGACACACTGCAGCTTTGCCTCAGGAAAATTCGAAATGTCAGAGAGGTCAGCAGCAAACCTAGAAGTCCAAATTAGAGACCCAAGAATCCAGTAGGACGAATCGAAGCAGGATGGAGAAACCATAACTCCATAAAAAACAAAGATAAACTGACACACATGGACTTGAGTGACACCGTTATATCATGGGCTGGCATAGCCCCTGCATATGGCGAGTGAAATTGATTTGGGAGCTGAGAAAACTGTCTAAACTTCTCGAAGTTATGAGCAATGCAACTTTTCTGCTCTCGAATTAGTGACTGATGAACTGAGTGCTATGAGAACTGTGGTGCTTCAGAACCGCATGGCTCTTCACTTCACCCTAGCGGCGATAGGTGGTACGTGCGCTTTAATAAAAGAAGAATGCTGTTTGTACATTCCTGACAACCAGCATGAAATAACGACCATCTTGAGGTGATCCAGCAAGTGTCGACCATGACCAAACCAGGCCCAAACCCTCTGATGGACTTTTTCCAGAATTTGTTTGGGGGGGGGTTCCATCGTAATGAACATCCTGATTGCCATTTGTGTGGGATTACTCCTATTAGGAGCATGCATTTGTCGTGGTATTCGCTGCATGAAAAGTTAATCAAAGAATTTATAGATATATCAGTTTCTGAGACTTTGTATCAAAGTACTGAAATTGAAGAATTCTTGAAATGTGAAACACTTTCATAAGTTTAAACTGAATGACTCTCTTAACTGCAAATCCTGAATGGAAGAGGTTAGGAGAAGAAGCAAACTGTTTATTCTTTTGAAAATAGAATTAAAAAGTATTAACAGGGGGGAAATGTCAGAAAATATGTATTAATGTGTGTGCTTAATGCTAATTAGAAACTAAATAAGTTAACACGTTTTTCATTCTATTTTATATGCACTATTTTATATACAGTTGAGTTTCACATGAGACTAAAAGATGCTTTTTGAAACTGCAGTGTGCTTTCTGAAACTTGCAAGATGCCCTCTGACCTAGTAATTGCTAGCACAGCAATATTCATGTTTATGCCTTTTGGAAATGTACTTAAGAAGCAGGTGATTATCTGCTAGGTCAGGAAGAAATGAATGAACAATGCTATATTCTGTAATGTAATGATTTTGAACAGTTAGCTCTGTTCGAAGTATGAGAACATGCACAGCTGCAGAAGTTAGAGATAACATAGACAAAGGACTGTTGGAGAAATGAACTGCAATCTATACTTGCTTTGTGCTCAAATTAGCCATAGTACCTTGAATGGTAACATTGCATATATCTAACCGGTGGTAGCCAAGGCCACGCTGTTTTTCTTAGGAAGTTTCTCACAAAAATTGATAGTACAAGCAGAATATTGTAAAAACAATCACTACGAAATGATGATGACAAAACTTGTGATTCACTACGTCAGCTTGGTAGGCAATGTCTTATTAGAAAATGTATAAAAATGCCTGCATTTCCTGATTCTAGTTAGACAAACTCTGTATTAGCACGTTTTTGAATCCTTGCTGCAAGATTAAAGTGCCTTAACCTGAACCTACCGTGTATTGATCATTTTTAAAGTATATTTTTCCTTTGACAGTTTGGTCCTTCGAGCCGGAAACATATCTCTCACTCTGGCTCAGGTCAGAATTGGGCCCGGTGGTATGTACCCATACGGAGAAGTGGCCACATCGGCTCTTCTGCTTTGAAAGACCTCCGACTGAATTGTCGTTCGAAAGAGGCCAGCCACTGTTTCTGATCTGGGATTGGAGGACGAGTCAACGCTCCGTGGATCAACACACGGAGGGTCAGGTAAGGAGGAATTTACATTTTCTGTTTTAGATCAGGGACTTGTTACAGTATTGTTTTGTCAGGGAGATTTGCATGTGCAGATCAGGGACAAAAAGATTGCTGTCTTGTCATAGATCAGGGAAACAGAATAGGTAGGCAGTTATTCCAGATAAACTGTGAAAAGGTGTAAAATAGTGGTACCGTGTGGTAAAAAGGGTTATGTAACAATTTCTAACTTAGCTAAGGCAACATGGGAAATCAGTGCAAGAAAAGTTCGAGACCCGCCCTTAAACGAAGACGCGAAATATATGCAATAACAGCGTGCCGATAATGTTAGGTATTATACAAAATGGGTTGATAAATACAAATTTGATGGTAATTTAGATAAACCTTCACTTATTAAACTTGTTAGGCAACTTAAAACAGACGCGAAAGTCAGCTAAAAAAGCAACGACAATTAGGAGTCCCTCAGGCACACAGGTGGCTTGAGGAAGCAAACCGCAGGGAACAAAAGATTAAAAATTCAAAAGCAATGTTCTTAGATAAAGAAGACAATAACTTGGTAATAGCAATAGCCCTGCCGCACACGCCACTTGCCTTACCAGAATATGAGGTGAGTGGACAAGCTGATCCGCCTCCGCTATACCCAGCTGTTCCTGCAAAACCAAAACCGCTTGTCAGAGATCCTATCGAGACCAGGTCTCGAACACTCAACTTAAGAGGGGATATTGAATTGTATGAAATGAATAAAAATTCACAAGCTATGAGTGAAGAAGAGATATGTCCACTCATAGAAGTACCAAATCCATGAGCAGGACAGGCAGGACAGGACCCAACTCTTCTAGTATATAGGCCGTGGACACCGAAAGACATCCGGAAAGCCACAGAGGGAATTCCCCATCCAAAAGTTAATTTTAGAAAATTCTTAGGAGACTTACAGGGCATGAGGTTAAGTTACCATTTGAATGGAGAGGAAGTAGAGAAAGTAGTTAGACAAATCGTGGGTCCAGATTGGCACATGATCAGTGGCAACTGGAATCCCGTGACGCAGAGCTTAGACCACTCCCACATAGTAACACAGAACTGGACAACAAAGTAAAAGGTCTGACAGACCGAATCTCTGAGAAATGGAAGCCTAGGGCTGATTGGACTTGCATTAATCAGTGCATACAACAAGAATGTGAAACTGTTGATAGATATTATGCCATATTATTAGAATGTTTTAATAACCATTGCGGAATGCAGGTACCTGAAGACCAAACACATGATTCCCCATATGAGCAACAGCTAAAGAATGCATTTTTAAAAGGCAGTATTGCACCCATTAGCAGCTTTATTACAAAGCACATGGTAGATCATCGTACAAGTAGATTACAGTCACTACTTGAATATGCAAGACATGCCGAAAGGCATTTTAATAGCAAAAAGAAAAAGAAAACTCAAGTATTTGCAGTAGAAGATGGATTGGAAGTCTTTGTAGTACAAACTGGGAAGAAGGGTGATAAAAATACCCAGGGAAATAAACAATCTGATAAATGATCAGAGGACTTTGAAGAGATAAAGAAAAGGGGTAAATGTTTTAAATGCGGAAAAAAGGACATTTAGCAAGGGATTGCAGGCAAAATAAAAAGGTAACCACAGAAGACAAGGAGGGTGAGGAATGACTATATGATAGTCAAGAATCACTGGATAGGAATAAAC
This sequence comes from Protopterus annectens, assembly GCF_019279795.1. Classification (NCBI taxonomy): domain Eukaryota; kingdom Metazoa; phylum Chordata; order Ceratodontiformes; family Protopteridae; genus Protopterus; species Protopterus annectens. The sequence goes on along the minus strand of NC_056747.1, from coordinate 759,772,600 downwards.
AAGAAAAGACAAGTGCAAATGTGATAGAAGGGGTAGAGGATGTGACAGAAGAAATAGAGGATGTAAATGAATTCACAGATAATGAAGAAAATGAAATTTTGGACTTAGCATTATTAAGCTTAGAGCTCTACTTGGCAGACACAAAACTGGAAGTTACACTTCTGGTAGAGGGGAGGGAAGTTAAATTCCTGTGTGACTCAGGGGCTTCACAGACCCTGATACATCCTTCCAAACTACCAGAAAATTCAGAATCACTTGACTACATATTAGTGAAAGCAGCTAATGGACAGCTGTATCGGGAGCCACTCTCCCACAACATAGCGATAACTGACCCAGTTTCAAGGATGACCCAGAAAAGCAAAATTGTTGTTTCTGCAAAATGCCCAGTGAACCTTTTGGGCAGAGACCTAATGCAGATATTTGGCATAGCCGTAGTTCCAACTATGCAGGGTATGGAAGCACAGTGACAAATGGATACTTTTGTAGTGCGACCGGAGGGTGAAACATTTTATTGGTACAGCCAGGACTTAGTTACGACTGGTCCAGGCGCAGTAATCAAGAACTGATGAACGTAGCCATCAGTAAATCCCCCTCCCTTGACACTGATAAACAGCATTTGTTGCATTGCACTCTATATTACTGTAACAGACCAGGACCTGATAAAGAATATGAGCAAGAACTGTTTAGAAACCATGCTAACAGATTAGTATTACGAAATTTATACTGGGACACAGAAGGAAACAGTGTAGTAAGCTGTTCATTGCCCCAGGAATTCCTAGCACTTTACAAATCTAATCGATTACCACATGTGAGTTTAACTAAAGATAGAAATTTGAAGTGGGCAGACCTAGGAGAAAAAGTCACAAGGTGGGAAAAGCAGACAGAGTTAGAACTTTCCTAACAGAGAGTACAAAAGCAGAAATTAAATTGGATAACACAGACACACCCAGCTGTACACTCACAGGCAAGTGAGGATATGTGAATAGCACTTTTACTAGAGGAAGAGGAAAAAGCCTTACGAGACATACCAGAGACTCTCTGGTCAACAGGGAAATCAGATGTAGGACTTATTTGTACAGCAGGACCAGTTACTATCACGCCAAAATCAGCATTTAGACCTCAAAAGAGACAGTATCCCTTGAGAAAGGATGCAGAAATAGGAATCAAACCTATAATAGCAGCCTTACTTAAGGAAGGAGTCTTGATAGAATCTCCTGATTCACCATGTAATACACCCTTATTTCCTATTAGAAAAGCAAATGGAGAATGGCGTATGGTCCAAGATTTGCAAGCTGTAAATGACGCAGTTATACCCAGGGCACCTACGGTGCCAGATCCACACACTTTATTGAATGATTTGAAACCTCGACAAAAGTATTTTTCTGTGGTAGATATTAGCAATGCATTTTTCTCAATACCGATACACCCTGACAGCCAACATTGGTTTGCATTTACATTTCAGGGGAAACGGTATACATATACGAGACTACCACAGGGATATTGTAAAAGTCCAACGATATTTGCACACGAAATGGCAAGTAACCTGGTGGGATTTATCCCACTGAAAGGCAGTCAGATTTTACTTTATGTAGACAACATTCTGCTGGCAGCCCCCACCCAGCAAGAATGCAGGGAGGATACCATAGCATTATTACAATTTTAGCCACTCAAGGACACAAAGTAAACAAAAACAAACTGCAACTTTGGAAAAAACAGGTCAAATACCTGGGATATGTAATATCCAAAGAAGGCAGAATATTAGATGAAGACAGAAAAACTGCAATATTACAAGCACCTAAACCAACTACCAAGAAGGAAATTATGTCCTTCCTGGGTACTACTAACTTTTGTCGGAGTTGGATTCCAAACTATGCCTTGGAATCTGCTCCACTGACTAACTTGATATTCAAAAAGCCGATGGCTGCACAAGATTTATTACAGTGGACACCAGAAGCAGAATCAGCTTTCTGCAAACTGAAGCAACTGATAGCTTCCTCCTTAGTTTTAGGATTACCGAACTATCATAAATGATTTTTTCAAACTGCAGATTGTAAGCAAGGTTATATGACATCAGTCTTAACACAACAGCATGGGGACAAACAACGCCCCATAGCTTCTTATTCATCACAGCTAGACCCAGTGGCGCGATCCTTGCCCCACTGTGTACAAGCAGTAGTCGCAGCTGCAATGGCAGTGCAGGCTTCAGCCTCAGTAGTATTGTTCCACCCTCTCACATTGAGAGTGCCTCATGCAGTCGCGATTATTTTACTGCAAGAAAAAGTAGCATATCTTTCTCCTGCTAGACATCTTTCCTGTATGACTATACTGTTGAGCCAACCTCATATGACAATTGAACGATGCACAACCTTGAATCCAACCTTGCTCCCAACCCCTGCAGATGGCAAACCACACTGCTGCCTGCAGGAGATTGAGCAAAAGACACTACCTAGAAAAGATCTCACAGATGTTCCCTTGGATGATGCTGAGGTGACATACTATGTGGACGGCTTGTGCAGGAGGGGTCCTACAGGACAGAATCTAGTGGGGTATGCAGTAGTTTCTGATACCGAGATTTTAGAAGCAAAGTCTTTACCACACAACCTAGCTGCACAAGCAGCAGAATTGATTGCTTTGACAAGGGCATGTACCTTGGCAAAAGATAAGAGAGTGAACATTTTACTGACAGTCAGTATGCTTTTTCTACTGTACATGTTTTTGTGCAGCAGTGGAAAAATAGAGGAATGATAACATCTACTGGTAAACCAATTAACCATGCGCAATTTATTTTAGACTTGTTAGACTCTATTCAGTTACCTCAGAAAATAGCTATTTGCAAATGCATAGCTCATACCAAGCAACAGGATAGAATTTCAAAAGGTAATGCGAAGGCTGATACAGCTGCAAAACAAGCAGCTTCAGATTCAGAAGTATTTCTTTTGAGTGAGGAATTACAACCATCTGTGATTTTAGACTTAGAAATGTTAAAAACAATGCAGACACTTACTACAAATGTAGAAAAATGAAAGTGGATAAAACGAGGAGCAATCCTTGAGAAGGGACTGTACATCTCCAAAGAGAAGAAACCGATTTTACCATCTAACTTGTTTAGATATGCAGCTTTGTTGAGCCATGGGCAGTGCCATGTCTCAACAGGGGGGATGGTACAGTTAGTGAATCATGTGTTTACGACGTATGGATTTACAAACTACACAAAATGTTTGTGCAGCATGCCATGTTTGTAACAAGCATCATGCACAAGGGCATTAAAACTTAAGCAAGGGAGTTTCCCTACACCATCGTATCCGTTCCATACTATTTGTATGGATTAAATAGAGCTGAACAAATGCGAAAATAAGAAGTACTGCCTTGTCATTATAGATATGTTTTCCAAATGGGTGGAAGCTTTTCCAACTAAAAATCCAGATGCAGCTACTGTTGCAAAAGTCCTCGTTAAAGAAATTATTCCTAGATTTGGCATACCTGAAAAGATTTATAGTGACAATGGCACACACTTTGTAAATCAAACTATACAACAACTTAGCCGTTATTTCGGGATTTCTCTGAAAAATCATTGTGCATACCACCCCCAATCTGCAGGATTAGTAGAGAGGCATAATGTGGTTTTGAAAAACAAGCTTAGAAAATTGATTAGTGAGACACAAAAGAACTGGGTGCACTGTTTACCTCTGGCACTGTTGAGCATGAGAACTGTTCCAAATGCAAAAGGATTAACTCCTTTTGAAATTCTGTTTGGGAGGGCATATTATACACCTCAATGGAAACCTCTCATGCCTGCAGAGCAGGAGGCTGACAGTTCACTTGCAGGGTATATGAGGTGATTTTTGAATAACAAACTTTTGCAGTTAAATTCTGTTTCAGATAAAGAGCAAACCAGACCATCGGAAGCAGCAGTAGCCCCAGGCACATGGGTCTGGGTGAAGGTTGTGAAGAGAAAGAACTGGAGTTCTCCGAAGTGGGAAGGGCCGTACCAGGTACTACTGTCGACACCCACTGCAGTCAAGATCATGGAGCGAGCGTCCTGGATTCATTTGACACATTGTAAACTGGTTAAGAACTTTGAACTGGACAAAAACCTTGTTACTGTTGTACAACGAGAACAAAATGACCAGGTATAGAGCAAACAGAGATGCAGAAACACCTCAGAAAACTTGCATGATTATTCTGATAGCTATACTGATAACATTGATCTTTTTGTTGTGGCCTTTCCTTTTCCCAGCCACAAAAGTTGAACTGATCAAACGTGATGCATTACTCATAGACTGGCATCCAAACTTTAACACTTACCAGGCAATTAAATATGTGTATGCTGAGACTTTCAATGTTTCGAACTGCTGGATTTGCACAGCTATACCGACAGCATACGGGATTATTAATGACTGCTGTCCCCTAGGGGTCAATGAGACCTGGTAAAACTTGATTTTGATACTTCACTGTGAAGTCACAAGACAAAATAGCATTGTACCTACCTGTTACACAAAAAGGGATTGTATGTTTTTACAAAAATGACACTATTCAGGTGGGTTGGAGCAATTGCAATGTGACTGTTTCTTATAAATGTTATATTAAACCTAGCAAGACTAAAACTTTTTGTGATACAAACTATGATGCATATTTTGCAAAGATGCATAAGAGTGTTGATGAGATACAGCATAATCCTGTTCTTTTAAAACAGTTTTCTATTATTGATAAGAAAATGTTTCATGCAGGGCAAGCTTATATCAATACTAAAGTAGAGAATTGTTATTTTGTTTGTGGGAAAAAAAGCATATAAATGGCTACCTGAGAATTGGTCCGGCAGTTGCTTTTTGGGTTACCTGGTTCCGGCCATATGACACACTGCAGCTTTGCCTCAGGGAAAAATTCGAAATGTCAGAGAGGTCAGCAGCAAACCTAGAAGTCCAATTAAGAGACCCAAGAATCCAGTAGGACGAATCGAAGCAGGATGGAGAAACCATAACTCCATAAAAAACAAAGATAAACTGACACACATGGACTTGAGTGACACCGTTATATCATGGGCTGGCATAGCCCCTGCATATGGCGCAGTGAAATTGATTTGGGAGCTGAGAAAACTGTCTAAACTTCTCGAAGTTATGAGCAATGCAACTTTTTCTGCTCTCGAATTAGTGACTGATGAACTGAATGCTATGAGAACTGTGGTGCTTCAGAACCGCATGGCTCTTCACTTCACCCTAGCGGCGATAGGTGGTACGTGCGCTTTAATAAAAGAAGAATGCTGTTTGTACATTCCTGACAACCAGCATGAAATAAACGACCATCTTGAGGTGATCCAGCAAATGTTGACCATGACCAAACCAGGCCCAAACCCTCTGATGGACTTTTTCCAGAATTTGTTTGGGGGGGTGGGGTTCCATCCTAATGAACATCCTGATTGCCATTTGTGTGGGATTACTCCTATTAGGAGCATGCATTTGTTGTGGTATTCGCTGCATGAAAAAGTTAATCAAAGAATTTATAGATATATCAGTTTCTGAGACTTTGTATCAAAGTACTGAAATTGAAGAATTCTTGAAATGTGAAACACTTTCATAAGTTTAAACTGAATGACTCTCTTAACTGCAAATCCTGAATGGAAGAGGTTAGGAGAAGAAGCAAACTGTTTATTCTTTTGAAAATAGAATTAAAAAGTATTAACAGGGGGGAAATGTCAGAAAATATGTATTAATGTGTGTGCTTAATGCTAATTAGAAACTAAATAAGTTAACACGTTTTTCATTCTATTTTATATGCACTATTTTATATACAGTTGAGTTTCACATGAGACTAAAAGATGCTTTTTGAAACTGCAGTGTGCTTTCTGAAACTTGCAAGATGCCCTCTGACCTAGTAATTGCTAGCACAGCAATATTCATGTTTATGCCTTTTGGAAATGTACTTAAGAAGCAGGTGATTATCTGCTAGGTCAGGAAGAAATGAATGAACAATGCTATATTCTGTAATGTAATGATTTTGAACAGTTAGCTCTGTTCGAAGTATGAGAACATGCACAGCTGCAGAAGTTAGAGATAACATAGACAAAGGACTGTTGGAGAAATGAACTGCAATCTATACTTGCTTTGTGCTCAAATTAGCCATAGTACCTTGAATGGTAACATTGCATATATCTAACCGGTGGTAGCCAAGGCCACGCTGTTTTTCTTAGGAAGTTTCTCACAAAAATTGATAGTACAAGCAGAATATTGTAAAAACAATCACTACGAAATGATGATGACAAAACTTGTGATTCACTACGTCAGCTTGGTAGGCAATGTCTTATTAGAAAATGTATAAAAATGCCTGCATTTCCTGATTCTAGTTAGACAAACTCTGTATTAGCACGTTTTTGAATCCTTGCTGCAAGATTAAAGTGCCTTAACCTGAACCTACCGTGTATTGATCATTTTTAAAGTATATTTTTCCTTTGACAGTTTGGTCCTTCGAGCCGGAAACATATCTCTCACTCTGGCTCAGGTCAGAATTGGGCCCGGTGGTATGTACCCATACGGAGAAGTGGCCACATCGGCTCTTCTGCTTTGAAAGACCTCCGACTGAATTGTCGTTCGAAAGAGGCCAGCCACTGTTTCTGATCTGGGATTGGAGGACGAGTCAACGTTCCGGTGGATCAACACACGGAGGGTCAGGTAAGGAGGAATTTACATTTTCTGTTTTAGATCAGGGACTTGTTACAGTATTGTTTTGTCAGGGAGATTTGCATGTGCAGATCAGGGACAAAAAGATTGCTGTCTTGTCATAGATCAGGGAAACAGAATAGGTAGGCAGTTATTCCAGATAAACTGTGAAAAGGTGTAAAATAGTGGTACCGTGTGGTAAAAAGGGTTATGTAACAATTTCTAACTTAGCTAAGGCAACATGGGAAATCAGTGCAAGAAAAGTTCCCGAGACCCGCCCTTAAACGAAGACGCGAAATATATGCAATAACAGCGTGCCGATAATGTTAGGTATTATACAAAATGGGTTGATAAATACAAATTTGATGGTAATTTAGATAAACCTTCACTTATTAAACTTGTTAGGCAACTTAAAACAGACGCGAAAGGTCAGCTAAAAAAGCAACGACAATTAGGAGTCCCTCAGGCACACAGGTGGCTTGAGGAAGCAAACCGCAGGGAACAAAAGATTAAAAATTCAAAAGCAATGTTCTTAGATAAAGAAGACAATAACTTGGTAATAGCAATAGCCCCTCCGCCCCCTCCACTTCCCTTACCAGAATATGAAGTGAGTGGACAAGCTGATCCGCCTCCGCTATACCCAGCTGTTCCTGCAAAACCAAAACCGTTTGTCAGAGATCCTATCGAGACCAGGTCTCGAACACTCAACTTAAGAGGGGATATTGAATTGTATGAAATGAATAAAAATTCACAAGCTATGAGTGAAGAAGAGATATGTCCACTCATAGAAGTACCAAATCCGCAGGCAGGACAGGCAGGACAGGACCCAACTCTTCTAGTATATAGGCCGTGGACACCGAAAGACATCCGGAAAGCCACAGAGGGAATTCCCCATCCAAAAGTTAATTTTAGAAAATTCTTAGGAGACTTACAGGGCATGAGGTTAAGTTACCATTTGAATGGAGAGGAAGTAGAGAAAGTAGTTAGACAAATCGTGGGTCCAGATTGGCACATGATCAGTGGCAACTGGAATCCCCGTGACGCAGAGCTTAGACCACTCCCACATAGTAACACAGAACTGGACAACAAAGTAAAAGGTCTGACAGACCGAATCTCTGAGAAATGGAAGCCTAGGGCTGATTGGACTTGCATTAATCAGTGCATACAACAAGAATGTGAAACTGTTGATAGATATTATGCCATATTATTAGAATGTTTTAATAACCATTGCGGAATGCAGGTACCTGAAGACCAAACACATGATTCCCCATATGAGCAACAGCTAAAGAATGCATTTTTAAAAGGCAGTATTGCACCCATTAGCAGCTTTATTACAAAGCACATGGTAGATCATCGTACAAGTAGATTACAGTCACTACTTGAATATGCAAGACATGCCGAAAGGCATTTTAATAGCAAAAAGAAAAAGAAAACTCAAGTATTTGCAGTAGAAGATGGATTGGAAGTCTTTGTAGTACAAACTGGGAAGAAGGGTGATAAAAATACCCAGGGAAATAAACAATCTGATAAATGATCAGAGGACTTTGAAGAGATAAAGAAAAGGGGTAAATGTTTTAAATGCGGGAAAAAAGGACATCTAGCAAGGGATTGCAGGCAAAATAAAAAGGTAACCACAGAAGACAAGGAGGGTGAGGAATGACTATATGATAGTCAAGAATCACTGGATAGGAATAAACAAGAAAAGACAAGTGCAAATGTGATAGAAGGGGTAGAGGATGTGACAGAAGAAATAGAGGATGTAAATGAATTCACAGATAATGAAGAAAATGAAATTTTGGACTTAGCATTATTAAGCTTAGAGCTCTACTTGGCAGACACAAAACTGGAAGTTACACTTCTGGTAGAGGGGAGGGAAGTTAAATTCCTGTGTGACTCAGGGGCTTCACAGACCCTGATACATCCTTCCAAACTACCAGAAAATTCAGAATCACTTGACTACATATTAGTGAAAGCAGCTAATGGACAGCTGTATCGAGCCACTCTCCCACAACATAGCGATAACTGACCCAGTTTCAAGGATGACCCAGAAAAGCAAAATTGTTGTTTCTGCAAAATGCCCAGTGAACCTTTTGGGCAGAGACCTAATGCAGATATTTGGCATAGCCGTAGTTCCAACTATGCAGGGTATGGAAGCACAGTGACAAATGGATACTTTTGTAGTGCGACCGGAGGGTGAAACATTTTATTGGTACAGCCAGGACTTAGTTACGACTGGTCCAGGGGCAGTAATCAAGAACTGATGAACGTAGCCATCAGTAAATCCCCCGGGCTTGACACTGATAAACAGCATTTGTTGCATTGCACTCTATATTACTGTAACAGACCAGGACCTGATAAAGAATATGAGCAAGAACTGTTTAGAAACCATGCTAACAGATTAGTATTACGAAATTTATACTGGGACACAGAAGGAAACAGTGTAGTAAGCTGTTCATTGCCCCAGGAATTCCTAGCACTTTACAAATCTAATCGATTACCACATGTGAGTTTAACTAAAGATAGAAATTTGAAGTGGGCAGACCTAGGAGAAAAAGTCACAAGGTGGGAAAAGCAGACAGAGTTAGAACTTTCCTAACAGAGAGTACAAAAGCAGAAATTAAATTGGATAACACAGACACACCCAGCTGTACACTCACAGGCAAGTGAGGATATGTGAATAGCACTTTTACTAGAGGAAGAGGAAATGCCTTACGAGACATACCAGAGACTCTCTGGTCAACAGGGAAATCAGATGTAGGACTTATTTGTACAGCAGGACCAGTTACTATCACGCCAAAATCAGCATTTAGACCTCAAAAGAGACAGTATCCCTTGAGAAAGGATGCAGAAATAGGAATCAAACCTATAATAGCAGCCTTACTTAAGGAAGGAGTCTTGATAGAATCTCCTGATTCACCATGTAATACACCCTTATTTCCTATTAGAAAAGCAAATGGAGAATGGCGTATGGTCCAAGATTTGCAAGCTGTAAATGACGCAGTTATACCCAGGGCACCTACGGTGCCAGATCCACACACTTTATTGAATGATTTGAAACCTCGACAAAAGTATTTTTCTGTGGTAGATATTAGCAATGCATTTTTCTCAATACCGATACACCCTGACAGCCAACATTGGTTTGCATTTACATTTCAGGGGAAACGGTATACATATACGAGACTACCACAGGGATATTGTAAAAGTCCAACGATATTTGCACACGAAATGGCAAGTAACCTGGTGGGATTTATCCCACTGAAAGGCAGTCAGATTTTACTTTATGTAGACAACATTCTGCTGGCAGCCCCCACCCAGCAAGAATGCAGGGAGGATACCATAGCATTATTACAATTTTAGCCACTCAAGGACACAAAGTAAACAAAAACAAACTGCAACTTTGGAAAAAACAGGTCAAATACCTGGGATATGTAATATCCAAAGAAGGCAGAATATTAGATGAAGACAGAAAACTGCAATATTACAAGCACCTAAACCAACTACCAAGAAGGAAATTATGTCCTTCCTGGGTACTACTAACTTTTGTCGGAGTTGGATTCCAAACTATGCCTTGGAATCTGCTCCACTGACTAACTTGATATTCAAAAGCCGATGGCTGCACAAGATTTATTACAGTGGACACCAGAAGCAGAATCAGCTTTCTGCAAACTGAAGCAACTGATAGCTTCCTCCTTAGTTTTAGGATTACCGAACTATCATAAATGATTTTTTCAAACTGCAGATTGTAAGCAAGGTTATATGACATCAGTCTTAACACAACAGCATGGGGACAAACAACGCCCCATAGCTTCTTATTCATCACAGCTAGACCCAGTGGCGCGATCCTTGCCCCACTGTGTACAAGCAGTAGTCGCAGCTGCAATGGCAGTGCAGGCTTCAGCCTCAGTAGTATTGTTCCACCCTCTCACATTGAGAGTGCCTCATGCAGTCGCGATTATTTTACTGCAAGAAAAAGTAGCATATCTTTCTCCTGCTAGACATCTTTCCTGTATGACTATACTGTTGAGCCAACCTCATATGACAATTGAACGATGCACAACCTTGAATCCGTCAACCTTGCTCCCAACCCCTGCAGATGGCAAACCACACTGCTGCCTGCAGGAGATTGAGCAAAAGACACTACCTAGAAAAGATCTCACAGATGTTCCCTTGGATGATGCTGAGGTGACATACTATGTGGACGGCTCGTGCAGGAGGGGTCCTACAGGACAGAATCTAGTGGGGTATGCAGTAGTTTCTGATACCGAGATTTTAGAAGCAAAGTCTTTACCACACAACCTAGCTGCACAAGCAGCAGAATTGATTGCTTTGACAAGGGCATGTACCTTGGCAAAAGATAAGAGAGTGAACATTTTTACTGACAGTCAGTATGCTTTTTCTACTGTACATGTTTTTGTGCAGCAGTGGAAAAATAGAGGAATGATAACATCTACTGGTAAACCAATTAACCATGCGCAATTTATTTTAGACTTGTTAGACTCTATTCAGTTACCTCAGAAAATAGCTATTTGCAAATGCATAGCTCATACCAAGCAACAGGATAGAATTTCAAAAGGTAATGCGAAGGCTGATACAGCTGCAAAACAAGCAGCTTCAGATTCAGAAGTATTTCTTTTGAGTGAGGAATTACAACCATCTGTGATTTTAGACTTAGAAATGTTAAAAACAATGCAGACACTTACTACAAATGTAGAAAAATGAAAGTGGATAAAACGAGGAGCAATCCTTGAGAAGGGACTGTACATCTCCAAAGAGAAGAAACCGATTTTACCATCTAACTTGTTTAGATATGCAGCTTTGTTGAGCCATGGGCAGTGCCATGTCTCAACAGGGGGGATGGTACAGTTAGTGAATCATGTGTTTACGACGTATGGATTTACAAACTACACAAAAAATGTTTGTGCAGCATGCCATGTTTGTAACAAGCATCATGCACAAGGGGCATTAAAACTTAAGCAAGGGAGTTTCCCTACACCATCGTATCCGTTCCATACTATTTGTATGGATTAAATAGAGCTGAACAAATGCGAAAATAAGAAGTACTGCCTTGTCATTATAGATATGTTTTCCAAATGGGTGGAAGCTTTTCCAACTAAAAATCCAGATGCAGCTACTGTTGCAAAAGTCCTCGTTAAAGAAATTATTCCTAGATTTGGCATACCTGAAAAGATTTATAGTGACAATGGCACACACTTTGTAAATCAAACTATACAACAACTTAGCCGTTATTTCGGGATTTCTCTGAAAACCATTGTGCATACCACCCCAATCTGCAGGATTAGTAGAGAGGCATAATGTGGTTTTGAAAAACAAGCTTAGAAAATTGATTAGTGAGACACAAAAGAACTGGGTGCACTGTTTACCTCTGGCACTGTTGAGCATGAGAACTGTTCCAAATGCAAAAGGATTAACTCCTTTTGAAATTCTGTTTGGGAGGGCATATTATACACCTCAATGGAAACCTCTCATGCCTGCAGAGCAGGAGGCTGACAGTTCACTTGCAGGGTATATGAGGTGATTTTTGAATAACAAACTTTTGCAGTTAAATTCTGTTTCAGATAAAGAGCAAACCAGACCATCGGAAGCAGCAGTAGCCCCAGGCACATGGGTCTGGGTGAAGGTTGTGAAGAGAAAGAACTGGAGTTCTCCGAAGTGGGAAGGGCCGTACCAGGTACTACTGTCGACACCCACTGCAGTCAAGATCATGGAGCGAGCGTCCTGGATTCATTTGACACATTGTAAACTGGTTAAGAACTTTGAACTGGACAAAAACCTTGTTACTGTTGTACAACGAGAACAAAATGACCAGGTATAGAGCAAACAGAGATGCAGAAACACCTCAGAAAACTTGCATGATTATTCTGATAGCTATACTGATAACATTGATCTTTTTGTTGTGGCCTTTCCTTTTCCCAGCCACAAAAGTTGAACTGATCAAACGTGATGCATTACTCATAGACTGGCATCCAAACTTTAACACTTACCAGGCAATTAAATATGTGTATGCTGAGACTTTCAATGTTTCGAACTGCTGGATTTGCACAGCTATACCGACAGCATACGGGGGATTATTAATGACTGCTGTCCCCCTAGGGGTCAATGAGACCTGGGAAAACTTGATTTTTGATACTTCACTGTGAAGTCACAAGACAAAATAGCATTGTACCTACCTGTTACACAAAAAGGGATTGTATGTTTTTACAAAAATGACACTATTCAGGTGGGGTGGAGCAATTGCAATGTGACTGTTTCTTATAAATGTTATATTAAACCTAGCAAGACTAAAACTTTTTGTGATACAAACTATGATGCATATTTTGCAAAGATGCATAAGAGTGTTGATGAGATACAGCATAATCCTGTTCTTTTAAAACAGTTTTCTATTATTGATAAGAAAATGTTTCATGCAGGGCAAGCTTATATCAATACTAAAGTAGAGAATTGTTATTTTGTTTGTGGGAAAAAAAGCATATAAATGGCTACCTGAGAATTGGTCCGGCAGTTGCTTTTTGGGTTACCTGGTTCCGGCCATATGACACACTGCAGCTTTGCCTCAGGGAAAAATTCGAAATGTCAGAGAGGTCAGCAGCAAACCTAGAAGTCCAATTAAGAGACCCAAGAATCCAGTAGGACGAATCAAAGCAGGATGGAGAAACCATAACTCCATAAAAAACAAAGATAAACTAACACACATGGACTTGAGTGACACCGTTATATCATGGGCTGGCATAGCCCCTGCATATGGCGCAGTGAAATCGATTTGGGAGCTGAGAAAACTGTCTAAACTTCTCGAAGTTATGAGCAATGCAACTTTTTCTGCTCTCGAATTAGTGACTGATGAACTGAATGCTATGAGAACTGTGGTGCTTCAGAACCGCATGGCTCTTCACTTCACCCTAGCGGCGATAGGTGGTACGTGCGCTTTAATAAAAGAAGAATGCTGTTTGTACATTCCTGACAACCAGCATGAAATAAACGACCATCTTGAGGTGATCCAGCAAGTGTTGACCATGACCAAACCAGGCCCAAACCCTCTGATGGACTTTTTCCAGAATTTGTTTGGGGGGGGGGGGTTCCATCCTAATGAACATCCTGATTGCCATTTGTGTGGGATTACTCCTATTAGGAGCATGCATTTGTTGTGGTATTCGCTGCATGAAAAAGTTAATCAAAGAATTTATAGATATATCAGTTTCTGAGACTTTGTATCAAAGTACTGAAATTGAAGAATTCTTGAAATGTGAAACACTTTCATAAGTTTAAACTGAATGACTCTCTTAACTGCAAATCCTGAATGGAAGAGGTTAGGAGAAGAAGCAAACTGTTTATTCTTTTGAAAATAGAATTAAAAAGTATTAACAGGGGGGAAATGTCAGAAAATATGTATTAATGTGTGTGCTTAATGCTAATTAGAAACTAAATAAGTTAACACGTTTTTCATTCTATTTTATATGCACTATTTTATATACAGTTGAGTTTCACATGAGACTAAAAGATGCTTTTTGAAACTGCAGTGTGCTTTCTGAAACTTGCAAGATGCCCTCTGACCTAGTAATTGCTAGCACAGCAATATTCATGTTTATGCCTTTTGGAAATGTACTTAAGAAGCAGGTGATTATCTGCTAGGTCAGGAAGAAATGAATGAACAATGCTATATTCTGTAATGTAATGATTTTGAACAGTTAGCTCTGTTCGAAGTATGAGAACATGTACAGCTGCAGAAGTTAGAGATAACATAGACAAAGGACTGTTGGAGAAATGAACTGCAATCTATACTTGCTTTGTGCTCAAATTAGCCATAGTACCTTGAATGGTAACATTGCATATATCTAACCGGTGGTAGCCAAGGCCACGTTGTTTTTCTTAGGAATTTTCTCACAAAAATTGATAGTACAAGCAGAATATTGTAAAAACAATCACTACGAAATGATGATGACAAAACTTGTGATTCACTACGTCAGCTTGGTAGGCAATGTCTTATTAGAAAATGTATAAAAATGCCTGCATTTCCTGATTCTAGTTAGACAAACTCTGTATTAGCACGTTTTTGTCTCCTTGCTGCAAGATTAAAGTGCCTTAACCTGACCCTACCGTGTATTGATCATTTTTAAAGTATATTTTTCCTTTGACAGTGACCTTGTCTATTTAGCTCAGTGTATAAGCTGTCAGGCATTTTATATAGGCAAAAGTAACCGACGTCTTAGAGAACGTATACATGATCATTACTACTGCCTTAGAAAGAAATCTGAACATAGTGCTATAGCTAAGCACATGATACTCTGTGGTGACAACCATTATTTTAATTTCACAGTGATTGACACCTTAGAAATAGGGAATAGGAAGGGTGATATAGTTAATAAAATGGAACAAAGAGAGTTGAGATGGATTTTGCTCCTGGCAGCTCACAAAGCACCAGGTCTCAATGATTATGTTTCCTTGAGACCTATTTTTAAAAATAGGAGGCTAAGGAAATAATGCCTGTCCTGTTACATATTTTTTATATATTTATGTGTACACATATAAATGTATGAATTTTAAATATATTTTTATTGTTGTTTTATATACATACATATATATATATATATATATATATATATATATATATATATATATATATATATATATATATATATTCCTTATATACATTTTTGTGTTGTGTTTCACAGCACTGCGTTTTTATTTATTTATTTCCAGTTTGATGACCGGGGAGGTCCACTGGGCTCAGGGAACCCATTTTCAGTGGAGGGCCAGGGAGAAAAGCTTCACATTACATAGTGTATTTATAGATACAATCATAGTAAAAAAAACACAATTAAAATATCATTTTGTGCAAGAGAACAGGAATAAATTCTTTGGTTACATAGTATCAAAATATTTAGGATGGCATTACATAGTGTACTTACAGAAACAATCATAGTAAAGAAATCACGATTACAATTTTATTTTAAGCTAAAGAACAGGAATAAATTCCTTGATTATATTGTATCTAAAATTTGGCAGTGGAAACTTAATTCTGAGGGGGAAAAAAGATTAAGAAGGGAAAGAGAGAAGAAAGGAGGTAAAGGTTATTTGTAAGTTGTACAGTTGTGATATTTACAATATTTACATTTAAGTTAAGTTAGCTTGTTCTCAGAGTTAGACAGGAGTTTAAGGGGAGGAAAGAGTATTAGGCTATGTGGGGAGAGAACAGTTGCATTTCCTGTTAGAGGAAAGGTAGGAGTGTAGCAGAGTTTTAAAGGTTTCAAAGCTTTCATAAGTCCTTAGTGAGGATGGAAGAGAATTCCATTTTTTAGCTAATGAAAAGGATAGCAGAAGCTGACCAGCAGGACGATTGGGTTTGCGGACAGTGATTAGGTTTTGGTGAGTCGATCTCAGACTTCTCAGAGGAGTGAAAGGTTGGAGTATGTTGGTTAGTGGCGGGCACTTAGTAGGTTGAAAAATTACTCTGTGGGCTGTAGTAATTTGGAGATAGTCTAGATGTTTGGAGAGTTCAAGTCAATTTAACAAATGAAGGGCAGTACAATGATGGGAGGAGAATTTGGCTTTGGTGGCAAATTTAGAAATCTTATTATAACAGACTTCCAGTTTAGAGGAGAATGAGGCGGATATGTTTGTTAGAAGAGGAGTGCCATACAAAAGTGAGGGAAGTAGATAGGTAGCAGAAACAGTCTGTCTGGTGGGAGGTGAAAGAAAGTGGATGCTTCTGTACAGCATACCAAGTTTTGCATGAGTTTTCTTAATGTTTTGCTGGATGTGAGTGTCGAATTTTAGGTGTTCATCAATAGTTACCCCCGGTAGTTTAGCAAAGGGAACAACCTCTATGGGAGCGTTGCTTTGGCTATTAATTTGGAATGGGTTTTTATCAAGAGGGGAGGCTTCTGAGGGAGAAAATAGTAGTATTTTGGATTTGAGGCATTTGTTGGTATTTAATGAGAAGTGTTTTTTAATCAGTTTTTTAAGTTGATTATCTTCTAATTAAGAGGCTTTAATTGATTTGCTCATGTGATTGAATAATTTTTCCCTGCAGTTACCTATTTTAGGAGGACATGGGTTTTGAATTTTATGGTCTGAAGAAGCAATCCAGTGAGATTGTGAAAGCGCTTACCTTTTATTTCTGTGAATAAAGAGTGCTGTTTTTAATCCCTTCGAGCGTGGTTCTCTACTTGGATTCTTTGGCATTTTGTTGGACTTTTGTATTTCCAAGTCAGTTTACCAGCTGGGCGTTCTTGTTGTTCAGGGAATAGTAATTTTTTAGATCAAAAACAGCAAATATTCTAGAACCTCATAGCTAAAAGTAGGTCTTATACAAAAATAAATAACAAAAAAGAAATAAGACCTACCAAAAGGGCAGTGGAAAGAATAACAAACTTTAATATGTGGTAAGTGCTTTCATGGGGTTACCACTTCTTCAGACCATACAAACAAAGGTTAAAACATCCAATAAATAGTAAAAGCACTCAACAACAATTAAAACCAACTAAACTATACTAAAGTTCATTTACCCCACCTCTCCTTTAGGACAGATTTTAAAGGAACAATGCTATTCAGCCCCGGATCCCTGTGTGCCTGTAAAGCTATAATCCATTTAAGTTCAGTTTTTTCCACTGTTTTATTCATGTCACCACTCCTGATATCAGGTATAACAAGACTCTAAAACATAATTTAAAGTGCTCTTTGCTGAGAGGGTGGCAAGCAAGTGCATTGGTCTTAAGGTAATTACGAATGTCACCTTTGTACTCCAGAAGCCATTTGTTCAAATATTTAATAGTCTTGCCCACATAAAAGCTGAACAGCTGCAGCAGGTGGCTAAATAAACCAAGTTATTACTTTTATAGTCAGCAGAAAATCATGGAGAAAATTCACACCCTGTCACTGGATGTATAAAGTGCTTCTTTACAGATATAAATTCACAGGCTTTACAGCTGTGACAAGGGTATGTACCTAGTCTAGTGTGGGCAGATCTATTTGCAAAGTGCTTGCCAGATGATCCACAGCACAGGAGTCTCTTTAGAGAAAGGTTATTCCTAAAAATAAAATCAGGTTTCTTGCCAGTCACTTTGCTGACCTTATCATCTGTCAAGAGAATGTGCCAGTTTTTCCTTATGATGTTACAAAACTGGTAAATATTGCTGGAATAAGTAAAGGACACTTTAGGGGTTTGGGGAGAACCAACCTCCTGTCACCACTCACCATAGCACTACTACATGATTTATTTTATTTTTATTTATTTTTATTTTACATTTGTTGACTGGGATAGTCCAACTGGATGCATGTCCATTTTCAGCGGAGGCCCGGGGAGAAAAGCTCCAAGGGTAAGCAGATATAGCATTACATAATACCAGCATTATATATTACAAACAGACTATTTACAGAGATTACATAAGTAAGCAAGTTAAACAAGTTCCACAGGTTAGAGTTAATCCTGAGCGCAAGTCAGGATTAAATTAAATTACACAGTAAACTGCTTAACAGATTTTTTACACATTCTATAGAGAGTTAGCCAGGCTTGATACATTGACATAGCCAGTTAAGTGACAAATGTTGTTTGAGTCTAGTTTTAAATTGACCTAAGGTGGAAAGTAAGGTAATATCAGCTGGAAGAGAGTTCCAGGATCTATTTACAGAGTTTGCAAAGAGAGAGTCACCGGCTGTGTTATTAATTTTGCTAGTCTGAATTAGTAGTTTGTTAGAGGATCGAAGCAGTCTAGGATTGTTATAGGGGGTGATAATATTTTTAAGTGTAGGAGTATTGTCCAGATTATAGAGGATTTTATAGGCCATTATCAGTTGGTTATACTGGATTAGGCTGGGTAGTTCAAGCCACCCAAGCTGATTTAGATTGATGCAATGATGTGTCCTAAAAGGCAGACCAGTGGCAAACCTGGCAATGTGGTTGTAGCAAATTGAGAGTTTGTTAAGGACAGTCTTGTTTAAATTTGAGAGTAGAGGGGATGCATACAGAAGGGTTGAAAGAAGGTGAGAGCGAGCTATGGCAATTTTAGCTGGAGGGGTTAGGAAGGCTTTTATTCTGTAAAGTGACCCTAGTTTTTTATTGATGATTTTGATAGTTTGGTTAACGTAGGTCGAATTTTAGATTATTGTCTATGATGACACCTAATAGTTTTGTAGAGGTGTCAGGGGAGATTATTGTGCCATCATTTGAATTTATGGTAAAGGTAAAAGCGGTAGACCTACGTGTTGGTGAAAATAACAGCATTTTAGTTTTTTTGGGATTTAGGATCAGACGATGTTCAGCAAGCCAGTTTTCTATTTAATTAAAGGTGGTCTGGGTAGCTGACCATAACTCTACTGGAGATGTGGCTGAGCAAATCAGAGTAGAGTCATCAGCATATTGGATACAGCTGACTTTTGGGATGACAGTAGAAAGGTCGTTAATGAAGACGGAGAACAGCAAGGGCCCTAGTATAGAGCCTTGTGGTACTCCAAGGGTGTTAGGTAGAAGGTTAGAGAGTTTGTTCTGCCAGAGGACAGCCTGCTGTCGACCATTCAGGTAGGATTGAAACCATTGAAGGGCTTTAGTATCTAGACAGAATGCTTGCAGGATGTGGATTAAAAGTTGGTGATCAATCATATCGAATGCCTTGGAAAGATCCAAGAAGAGGGCTGAGGATATATAATTATTGTTGCAATTATGGTTTATGGTGTTGGTAAAGGCTAGGAGGGCTGAAGTAGTGCTGTGATGAGGACGGAAGCCATGCTGAGTGTCTGCCATAAGGTGATTCTGGATTAGGTGGTGCATGAGTTGTCTATGAATACATTTTTCCATAATCTTTGCAAGTGGAGAGAGTATAGCTATTGGCCTGTAATTGGAGAATTCAGTAGAGCTGATGAAAAATAAGTTGCCACCCTATCCTTCCTATGCATCCTGGTATCCTTAAACAGGTCATAAACCACTGTTTTAGGGTATCCACGTTTGACAAAATCAGCAGACAGGGAAGCCATAGTTTCATTAAAGCAACTATCATCCATGGATAGTCGAGAGATCCTCATGGACTGTCCCTTTTAGAATAAACATGTTGGGGTTGCATGCCAGTGAGGTGTAATAACCCATTCCTCCAGCATGGTTTCCTGTAAAACTTAGTATCAAAACCCCCAGTCCCATTTTTACTGACACTTACATATAATAAATCCATGGCATCAAGGGAGTAATACAGTGTAAATGTCAAGAAACTACGAGTTGTTTGTAAATATTCAACAAATTCTACCAAGGTGTGATGTGTACCTTCCCAGAGAAGGAAGATATTGTCCACAGACCTGGCATAAAATCTGATATTAACGATAAAGATGTTATTGTCCAAAACTCTTTCTTTTTCCCATTGTGCCAAAACCAGATTGGTACAGCTGTTGGCACATGGGGTACCCATAGCTACTCCCAATCTCTGTATAAAGTATTCCCCTTCAAATATAAAGATGTTATTTTATAAAATAATGTTCAACAAAGTACAAATCACTGTTATGGGACTATGTGTATAACCACTATTATGTACTAAAAATAACCTAACCAGATCTACACCCTCACTATTGGATATAATGGTAAATAGGGTTTTTACATCGAGGGTCACCAAAATAAGACTGTGTGCATCAATACCATTAACAGAGTCAAACAAGGAGTTTAAAAATTGCTGTGTGTCATTCAATACAGGTGCTCCTTAAATAAGTAAAGGTTTCAACTTATTTTCTGCAAAGATCAATGAAGGCTCTGTAAGCCACCCCTGCACAGATACTATAGGATGCAAGGGGAGCTTCATGGCATTTTATGAATTTTGGGCAATCCATGGATCACTGGAATTAAAGGATACTCTACCCATGATAAGGTTAAAACTACCAACATAAACATTTCAGCAAAACGCAAATTAAAGGTCATGCTGCTAAACACTAGGAGTGTAAACACAAAACTGCACTCATTGCAAGCATTCTTAACCCTGGAAAATGCTGACATCTGCGCAGTCACAGAAACCTGGTTTAAAGCTGCAGAGATCACCCCAGCCTTACCTGGTTACTCATCTTATCATACATTCAGACCCCAAACTGTGGGCAGTAAAGCCAAAGGAGGTGGAGTTTCAATATATATTAAAGACATACACACGTCCAGGCTGGTCAAACAGTATAACGCACAGGAGACACTCCAGGTGCAGTTAACCATTGATAAGACCCCGTTACAAATCATAGCTAGCTAACAGCCCTCAAATCTGACTCAAGATGAGCAATCTGCCTATCTGGATCTCTTCAAATCTATCAAGATTCAACTTTTTACCCTGATCCTGGGTGACTTTAACTACCCTAACATTGACTGGAAGAACTACTCATGCCAGAACACAAATGCCCAGAGATTCCTTGATTTTGTCAATGTAAATGCTTTGGAATAGCTAGTAAATACCCCCACAAGAGGTGATAATATCTTGGACTTGGTATTAACCAACATGAATAACCACTGCAACATCCCTGCAGTATCATTCTCCCTGGTAAGATCCGACCATAAAACATTCACTTTCAAACTCACCATCTCCCCCAACTCCCCTCTGGCTAGGGTCAAACAAAAAAACTTCTCCAAAGCTGATTACAGTCTCCTGAGGGATGGTATAAACAGCTTCACAGCCCCCTCCCCCTCTCTAGGAACTGGCACCAGTTTCCAAAACTTTACCAAAGCACTATACGAGCATTTATATAAATGCATGGAATCAGGAATAGCAGACAGGACTAAATCATCCTCTGAAAGGGAGAGTAAACCTGTCTGGTGGACATCTGCAATAAATAAAATCTATAACAAAAGGAAAAAAATTGCTGTCCAGGACCTAGAAGGAGCAGGTGCCCAATTGGAAGCAATCTCTCCTTAGCCTAAATAAGAGGACTAGTTAAATCCTCCAAAGGAAACTTTGTGTCCAAATTGGCCACATCTACTAGAGACAATGAAAAGGCCTTCTTTACATATGTCCACAATCTCAAAGAAAGCACCCAGATCTGTTCAGAAATGGTGGTCAAGGACACCACCTATACAAATGCTGTAGATATAGCAAACTTGCTGGCTGACAGATTCAGCGAAAACGTTACCCCTCTGTTCCCCATCAGTAAATCAGGACATTCCTAGTACTTGCCCCCTTCCCCTTATATCTACGGAACAGGTCATCACTGCTCTCTCAAAGGCAAAAACTACCATCTCCATGGGACCAGATAACATCCTAGGCTGAATTGTACATGAAGCATGAACTTGCAATACCATTAGGTGATGTATTCGGCCACAGCCTGAGTACCACCTTTGTCCCAGCTGAGTGGGGGACAGTCACTGTCATCCCTTTGCACAAAGGTGGAGCATCCACCGATCCAGGAAATTATAGACCCATCACCCTAACTAGCTTGATCTGTAAGGCCATGGAATGCATTCTCATGGACCTCATTAACAGGGACTTTGGCAGCCTCCAAACACTCGATCCCACACAGTTTGGCTTCATCAAGGGGAAGTTATGCCTTTTAAATTTGGTCGACTTCGAGGCAGTCACCAAAGCCATGGATGAGGGGAAGACGATGCACACCACCTACCTTGATCTGGCCAAAGCCTTTGACACTGTTCCTCACTCAGGCATAATAGATAAGCTGTCTCAACTAGGCATCAATCCATATGTTACCAGATAGGTAGCTAACTGGCTCACTGATAGAACCCACCTTGTCAAAATTGGGGAAGCCACCTCACACAGTAGACCCATAAGGAGCAGCGTACCCCAGGGTTTGGTCTTGGGACCTCTGTTATTTGTGATATACTTTTCTGAGTTGCAGGCCAAAACCAGATGACTGCAAGCTGGGTGTTGTCATCAATTCCCCTAGTGATGTGGACATCCTCCAAGAGGGTCTCACCCAAACAAATGACTGGTGCCAGAAACATGGCCTCAAATTGAATACCAAAAAATGCATCATCATCTCCTTTGGGGAGAGTGACATCCCCACAAATTATCACATTAATAACAATGTCCTAAGAACGCAATCAGTCATGAGGGATTTGGGCACCCAAGTTGATAGCAACCTGACCTTTGATCATCATGTTGCTTCCATTGTACGGAAAGCTTTCTACATGGCCCACTTCATAAGTAAAGTTATCTCATCCAGGGACAATGAGGTCATAACATCCCTGTATTCTTCCCTTATAAGGCCCATTATTGAGTACAACACCTCATTCAGCATGCACCTCGCAAAGCACATGCAGCAGCTGGAGAGACCACAGAAGTTCCTCACCAGGAGAATCCAGGGCCTCAACAATCTACCATACACAGATAGGCTAAAAGCCCTATCCCTCTATTCAGTTTCATACAGAATCCTCAGTGGTGACCTCTCTCTGGCATACAAGGTGACCTTGGACCCCACCTTGATGGGATTGCTGCATATACACAAGTCAAGCTCCACTCGAGTAACCCACATGCTTGGCCTCAACCTGGTCTGTGACATGAATAGGACTTGTTAGTGGGAGAGATTTGTGTCCCAGAGACTCCCCATCTGTGGAATAGACTTCCCCTTCATATCAATCAGAATACCTCTTTACCACTTTTTAAGTGCAACCTGGATAACTGGATGGGAAACCGAAAATACATCCCTGGGATTCCACTCGTGTCCCTGCTGGGCAGGGGCATCCAGTGCTGACTTGATTAAACATAGGCTAAACTCCTGGCGAGGCTTATAAGGGTCTCAGGGCCAATAGCCTAGTAACTTCCTATGATCCTATGATCCATAAAAAATTATATGTTTGATAATCAAACCACACATTAAAAGGTCATACAGAACATCATGCACTTTGCAAATCAGTCTGTCCAGATCATGTTTAGTAATTTTGGAATAGGTTGCAGCATCCGATAATAAATCCAACATACTAGAATGATAGAAAGTTTCATCCATAACTACCACTGCTTCACCCTTGTCGGCAGGTCTAATACGTATTCTATGATCATTCAAGTTCAAGCAATGCCTCATATTCATTACTAGTCAAATTATAAAACTGGAATCCAGTACTTTTCTCAAATGCAGAGTAAACATCAGATTCACATAGTTTTTAAAATGCTTCTAGCACTGGAGTCAATGGAGGATTTAAGGTACTGGATTTAGCAAGTCTGATACTTACAGAGTTCATAAACGCAACTTGCCCACATGAAAACATACAATGATGCATTACCTTACTAGCAAAAAGCCTGATGCTGGTAATGACATCGACCAAGTCTGATCCTGTAGCCAGAACAAATGAAAGTCCTTTATTGAGCAACTCCTTATGTTCTTTGGTAAGAGGCAGATAAGAAAGGTCAAAACTATGGCAGATAAGAAAAGTTAAAAACTAAGTTGGTGTTCTCTGACTCACAGGTAGATCGCTACTGTTGTTCAGTGTGCAATGTTCTACTGATGCCTTCTGAAAAACTGGCCCATTCACTTGGCAGATGATAAGGTCAACAAAGTGAATGGCAAGAAACCTGATTTTATTTTTAGGAATAACCTCTCTCTAAAGAGACTCTTGTGCTATGGATCATCTGAGAAGCACTTTGCAAATAGATTTCACCAAACTAGACTAGGTACATACCCTTGTCACAGCTGTAAAGCCTGTGATTTTATATCTGAAGAGAAGCACTTTATACATCCTGTGACAGGGCATGCATTTTCTCCACGATTTTATACTGACTGTAGAAGTATTAACTTGGTTTATGTATCCACCTGCTGCAGCTGTTCTTGTTTTTATGTGGGCAACACTACTAGACATCTGAAAGAACAGATTCTGGAGCATATAGGTGGCATTCATAAGCAACTTAAGACCAATGCACTTGCTTGCCACTCTATCAGCAAAAAGCACTTTAGATTTTGTTTTAGAGTCTTCCAACCTGTTGTACCTGATATCAGGGGTGGTAACATGAATAATAAAGTGGAGAAAACTGAACTTAAATGGATTATAGCTTTGCAGGCACACAGGGAACTGGGCCTGAATAGCACTGTTCGTTTAAAGCCTGTCAAAAAGGAGACGTGGGATAAATGATCTTATTTAGTATGTTTTAACTGGTTTTAATTGTTGTTGAGTGCTTTTACTATTAATTGGATATTTTAATCTTTGTTTGTATGATCTGAAGAAGTGGTAACCCCACAAAAGCACTTACTGTATATTAAAGTTTCTTATTCTTGCCATTGCCCTGTTGGTTGGATTTCTTTTTTGTTATTTATTTTTGTATAAGACCTACCTTTTGCTACGAGGCTCCCGAATATTTGTTTTTTATTTCGTTTGTTGGGATACCTCATAGACACATGGCAGAGAAATTGGATATAGAACTGGATTACACTCCTTCTAAATCACTTGGTGCATTTGGTGTTGACCTAGACAAATATTTGGATCGCTATAATAGACTTTTTCGTATTCAAAATAATCTCTTATTGGGGGTTGATTTGTATAAAGGGAATACTGCTGGTGAAAGGGTATTGCCTGATTTGAGCTCCTTCTTGGATGATTTGAAACAGCTTGAGAATTTCCTCTATAAATTGAAGAAGCTTGAATGGCAGAGATTCCATCTTGATGCATGTCTATACTACAATATTGTACCAAGGGGACTCCAGGTGTTCAAGATGCCAATACATGCTGAGCATTATCCAGAGCATCTAAAACAATGGCAGAAGCTCAATATTAAGTTTCAGTTATATGAAACTCATTGTTGACTTTCTCACCCCCATAGAGATGGAGCTACATGCTGACATTCAGTGTTCTCTACATAATATTAAGAGCAAATATCATGAAGAAGTGTTTTTTACTAAACTTGATGAGCTCTATGCTAAAATCTCTGCATATATATGAAAGCAGGCTCCATCAGCAGAAATACAGGAAGTTGATCAGAGACTTCACTGATTTTACGTTATGTTTTTACTTGGTCACAAGACAACAACAGTGTTTATTCTTCTGGGACTGCAGGTTTGATCCCTGACATTGATTGTATTAATGTGAGTAATGCAAACACCTTACTGCCTGATAAGCCCTTAGCTTATACCTCTAAATTTCCCCCTACTTGGGAGATATTGGATAAAGGAATTTTCTCTACAGCTATACTAGCCACTCCTAATCTTGACCTAGGAGAATGTAGTATAGTTTTTGATGTTCCCCCGTGCAGAAATCATCCATTATTTCGACAGAATCTTTTTTAGCTCTCCCGTTATCAACAGGAATACAATCAGCATCCAGAAGAGGGTGCTCTTTGAGCAAGGGAAGATGGAAATAAAAGGCATCACTAGAAGGTCGCACACTGAACAACAGAAGCAAGCTACCTGTGAGTCAGAGAAAAACAACTTGGATTTTAACATTTTTCATATAACTCTTAACAAAAAACATAAGGCGTTGCTCAATAAAGGAATTTCATTTGTTCCAGCTACAGGATCGGACTTGGATGATGTCATTAACAGTATCAGGCTTTTTGCTAGAAAGGTAATGCTTCACTGTATGTTCCCACATGGGCAAGCTACATTTATGGACTCTGTAAGTACCAGACTTGCTAAACCCAGTACCTTTAATTCTCCACTGACTCCAATGCTAGAACCATTTTCAACACTATGCAAATCATACATATTCAATTCCAGTTTTATAATTTGACTAGTAATGAATATGAGGCATTACTTGACCATAAGAATGATCTTAGTATACATATTACATCTGCCGACAAGGATGGGGCAGTAGTAGTTATGGCTGAAACTTTCTATCATTCTAGTATGTTTTATTTATTGTCAGATGCTGCAACCTATTCTAGAATTACTAAACATGATGTGGACAGACTGATTTGCAAAATGCATGACGATCTGGATGACCTTTTAATGTGTGGTTTAATTGATTATGAAACATATAATTTTTTATGGATAGAGAACCCTTTAATTCCAGTGATCTATGGTTTGTCCAAAATTCAGAAAAATGCCACAAAGCTCGCCGTGCATCCTATGGTATTTGGGTGTGGGTGGCTTACTGAGCCTTCATCGATCTTTGTAGAAAATAAAAAATTGGAGAACATTTGTAGAATTTTCTGACCTCAATACCATTTTTAAGAAGCCCCTAACATTCACATATAGAAGAGATAAGAACATCAAAAATGTCCTTGAATCAAGAGCTGAGATACCTGATGGTCATAAAAGGATAGGATCCTATAAATGTGGGAGGTGTGCTCAGTGCCCCTATATTATGAACATGAACAAAATATATCTGGCTAGTAGCGATAAAATAATTTGTAGCAGAGGCTTTTCAAATTGTGAAAGTGAGGGATTAGTGTATGTAGTTGAATGTCAAAAATGTTCAGCTTTTTATGTGGGGAAGACTGAGAGGGCGCTCAAAAAAAGAGTATACAAGCATATGCTTGACATCAGGAAAAAAAAATCCTAAAAATGCACTTTTTAAACACACTTTAAATTGTAATGATGCTTGTTTTAGATTCTTCGTCATAGACAAAGTTCCATATGACATCAGAGGGGCTGACTGCGAAGCTAGAATTGAATTTAGAGAACTTTACTGGCAGGTAGTGTTGGATGCTTGGAAGATGCCAGGACTTAATGAACCTGTCTCTGGATCCAGTGTTAAAGTTAAGAGCAGCAAGATTATAATTTAATTTTTTAATCTTTTGTTCTTATTGTATGCTGTTATATTTTTCAGTTTTGTACTGTACTTTACACACTTTAGCATTCATTTTAGTATATATATTGAGTGGTAATATATTTTATTTTAACTTTTTCCTTAGTCTAGTGTCTTTATGTTAGAGTTCCATCAATTGGTCTGCATATGTCTGCCTTGGTTGGTCTCCTATATCTATTTTTTTGGTATGGTATAAAAAGATATACAAAAAAGAGACATTTATATTTGCTAGAAAGATTTTTACCTCATAAGTTCACATTATTTATGTTATTGTTTTAGCATCATGATTTTTATGTAGATACATTTTTCATGTGTACTTTTCAAACTTTTTTAGTCCATATAGCTTTAAATACATTGGTTAATTGATGGAGGAGTGTGTGTGTATATATATATATATATATATATATATATATATATATATAAATGAGGATGGGGGTGTAGTTCATTTGTCTGATGAAGTTTGTATGCCTTGATGGTGGTTTAATACAATTCTACATTTTGGCTGAATTCTGTTGGTGTTCTCCCTGTGTTCAGCTCATCTCATTTTTTAGTTGGAGCTTTGGCTTACTTCTGGGCACTGATTCCGTCAATTTTTCATGCTTTATAGAAAATAAGTTGAAACTTTTGCTTATTAAAGCACCACTTGAATGGCACACAGCAATTTTTAAACTCCTTGGTTGAATCTGTTAATGGTATTGATGTATCCAGTCTTATTTTGGTGACCCACAATGTAAAAACCCTATTTACCATTATACCCAATAGTGAGGGTGTAGACTTTGTTAGGTTATTTTTAGTACATAATAGTGGTTATAGACATAATACCATAACAGTGATTTGTACTTTGTTGGACATTATTTTAGAAAATAACATATTTATCTTTGAAGGGGAACACTTTCAACACAGATTGAAAGTAGCTATCCCCATGTGCTAATAGCTATGGCAATCTGGTGTTGGCACAATGGGGAAAAAAAAGAGTTTTGGACAATAACATCTTTATCGATAATATCAGATTTTATGCCAGGTTTGTGGATGATATCTTCCTTCTCTGGGAAGGTATGCATCACACCTTGGTAGAAGGTAGGTAGAATTTGTTGAATATTTAGAAACAACAAGTCATTTTTTGAAATTTACGCTGAATTACTCCCTTGATGCTGTGGATTTTCTAGATGTAACTATCAGTAAGAATGGAGCTGGGGGTTTTGATACTAAGCTTTACAGGAAACCATGCTGGAGAAATGAGTTATTACACTTGCCAGAGAAAGGCAAAAGTCATAAAGGTCAGGTGGTTATTGAAATTATGAAGACTGAAATTGTGATCTGCAGTACTGCAAGTGTAAATGTGGATTAATATGTATTAAATTTGAGGCTGTGATTTTCCTGAGTATTCCATCAACTCCAAGGTATGGTTATCTTGGAGATAGTATCAGTAAGTAACAAGGGTGTAAGGGCACAATCTCTCATGTAAGCAGATACAAGGGGCTGAAGGGTCTATATTATAACATCAAAGTCTTAAAACTTCGAATGTTATAATATCAAACCCTATGCATCGAACACTAAAAATAGCGAAGCTGCAGAATATCAAATACTTTCCTAGGGAAAGTATTCGGTGGGCCATTTCTGCAGCTTCACTATTTCCTCGACTGTGGAGCAAAGGTTATGGACCGGGTTAAGGTAAGTGTGCGAACAAAGGTGAGTGTGCGATAGGGACCTTAGGGTTAGGGAGCGGGTAAGGTGAGTGTGTGATAGGGACTTTAGGGTTAGGGAGCGGGTAAGGTGAGTGTGCGGTAGTTACGGACCTTAGGGTTAGGGTTGGGTTAAGGTAAGTGGATAGCTAGTAGTGTATGTATGGTTTAGTGTGGGGTTTTGTGAAGTGTATGTGTGTGGATTATTTATTTTGGTGTGCTTGTGTTGTGTGTATGTTTGTCGGAACAGCAAATTTTTTCCCTGGGAAAAAAATTCTCTATTCTGACTGTTCAATTGAATGGGTTCAATATTATAACATTCAAAGTTTTAAGACTTCGATGCTATAATATAGACCCGGGGCTGAAGCCCTCCTGCAAGATCACTTAGAAGGTTTAATACTGAGTTTCAGAATTTCTTTTTCCTTGAAACAGTTTTCTTTTTAAACTGATTCAGTTCCTTCTTTCTGATAGTAAGCCTGAAAAGACGCTAATACATCCCATGCATGCATCTGCTATCAGTCTAGGTGTTTAATCAACATGCAGTATTCTTAGAAACCATGCAAGTGTTTGATAAAGTGCATTAGAGCAGTTATACTCAAAGTGTGGTCCCTGGACCAGTGCTGGTTCCCAATCTGTTTGTTGATGGTTCTCAGGCTGTTTCTGTGCTTTATTATGTAAAGGAATACAGCATTTCTTTACTTAAAGAGCTAAAATGTAAATGGTGAGATCCTTAGCTGGGAGTCAGGTGCCAGATGGGGAGATGATCAGTTAGATGCACTGACCTTTGTGGGGGGGGTCAGTGCAGTTAGCCAATCAGCTTGCCAACTTTCTGTTCCTTTCACTGGCTGGCTGGAAAAGCAGTTACTGAGACATGAGGCTTGTGTTTCTATAAATCAATGGTATATATACTAAGGGAGCTGAGGTGCGACTTTGTTTTCTTCTGGTAAATTGTTTAGGACTGCAGTCTGTAAATAATGACAGACATTTCAGTATCAGACTTCATATCCCTCAGAAATTACAATATAAAGCTTGCTATTCTTGTAGCTTTCTAAGTGCAGACGAATTCTTAAACTAAGAGGTTGAAAGACATTTTGCAGTGGTTTTCCCTGTATGGTTCTGACAGCAGCAAACTAAAATATTATTTTTGGTCATTACGTATGCTTTTATTTTGGGCGGCCGCAGTGGTGCAGCAGTTAGCATTGCTGCCTCACAGCAAGACGTTCTCCAGTTTGATCCTCAGCTGGGGTGCCTTCTGTGCGGAGTCTGCATGTCCTCCCTGTGGACGTGTGGGTTTCCTCCGGGTGCTCCGGTTTCCTCCCATATCCCAAAGACATGCTGTAGGAGGATTGGACACTCTAAATTGGCCCTAGGTGTGAGTGCGTGCATCTGTGTGCCTTCTGTGGAAGTTTGGGCGCTGGGCTGGCAACTCAACACCGTAAAACTCCATTGCCAATCATGAGTGGACAGGTGATCTGCTGTACCAGCCCCTAACCAGGAAAAGCCGAAAGAAGAAGAAGAAGATTTATGTATTTATTTTACCACAAGTGGATATCTAAGGTACATAAAGTCATATGAGTGGTATATATTTAAGTGTCATAGTCTGTTTATTCTGTTTATTGCAGTTATTTTACCAAAGTCCTGGCCCCCGACATATAAGAAAAAAAAACAACAACTGGTCCTTTGCAACAGATAGCTTGAGATGCACCATATTAGAGAATGTGACTGATGTTTTAATGAGCACCAGAAAACTGATGTACTCGTTCAGTAAAAACAAAGTGGTTTACACTGTGGTCCATTTCACATATAACATGGCAAAATTAATAAACTGACAAATGCAGAAATAAAAATATTCTTTTTACAGCTGAATGTAAAAAAGAAAAAAACATTTGTTAAGTGAGTAAGTTCACTGGGCATACATTCTCTTTCCAGGTGCAATGCAGGAGTAATGTCTGGTTCAGAGTCGCACAGCAAGCACACTGAGTCTCTGAAAATCAAATTCAAGACCGCTGTAGGCTCTACGTCTAGCGGCATAGTTAGCCCCTACACCAAATTGGAGACAAATTGTTCATGCATACTCAGATTTTTATTTATGTATTTTTTTTTTCTGAAAGAATACTTTGAACCATTTTAGAAGTCTAAAAAATCATTCCAGGTAGCACACGAAAATATTCCAATGCGCCTGTAAGAGATTTAAGGATACACAGCAAGTGATGTTGTGTCTTCGCATATCTTTATGGCGTGAATCAAAATTCTTCAATAAGTATCCTTTTCTGTATTGTACTTGCTTGCTTGTTTCACTGTTCAAGCAGGTCTGGAATACAGTCTGTTTTTAACAGTCTGACCTTAAAGTTTTTTTTCAAACACAATGACTTTGTCTGCTGTAGCAGCATTTAACAGGCTCTGGATAGCAGTAGTTACTTAAAAGGGGCTACTGAATTGCTTTGGAAAGCAATGTTGTTACAGTTTGGAATCTGAACTGTGCCTTGGGAAGATCTGATTATGACATCTTTCAAGCTAGCTATGAATTGTGACCTATGCTTCTAATCTTAGAAATAATTACTTTAGTTGCAATCTCTTCTCCTTGAATGATCTCTTAAATGTAGGATCAATTTTGTAAGCCTCCTTGTTTTATTTTTCCACAAAAATGATGCCTGTGGCTGATTCTTGGTTTTATCTGACAGTTTTGTGAATGACAAAGGGTAACCTGTTGAATTGCCTTTCACTGAGAGCAGATTACTGTATTCACTCATTATCAAAACATGAAAGCCTGACCACAATGCACATTACATAATAATTTTATATAATGTCCTGTTTAACTCAAGTCTTTTTCTTCCTTCAAGGCTTGACAAGCCTCCTTTAGCTGAGCTGTGAATTCAGTGATCTATTGCTCATGAAACAAAAGTGTCTGAGATGTATGTTATCAAACTGTTGTGCACCCATTTGAATTTACTGTAAACCCAATAACTTCATGACAGATGGTCCTGCATGTGACAAAGGAAACCACACACACACACACACACACACACACACACACACACACACACACACACACACACACACACACACACACACACACAAATCAGTGGCTGCATAGAGCATTGTCAGCTTTGTGTTTTTTTCCCTTCATTGACTCATGGTGCTCTAATTCCTAATCAGTACTCATCCAGATAGCCCACACCCATAGCTCTCAATTTATTTGCTCAAGAATCACAGACAAAACTAAAACTAATGGAGGCGTACTTCCCAACTGTCCAGATTTTTGCCTCATATTTTTGGTCTGTTACACATAAAATTTTGATTTTCTGGTAAATCTCTGGGCATTGATGTCACTAAAATAATGTTAGACATTTAAGTTTCTGACTTCATGTCCTTCAGAAAATGCATATTAACACAAAATATGTTATTCTATAAACTTTGTAAGAGTAATAATTAAAATCTGCCCCTGAGTTTGGACCTTTGTCCCCCTATTATTTTTGTCTTTGTCCAGATTCTTGTGCTATGATGGTGAGTGGTATGAATGTGGAACAAAGTCCTAAAACAAGGGACACTTTTTAAATACTACTCTCCTAAAATAAGGAACAACCATTAAATACTATTCTGACTCACTTAAAAAAATTAATGGGACAACAGGTTTTGTATCAGCATGTATTTTTTCTGAGCAATAAGGATGAAACTCTAATATCGAGCATTAATGACTGAATGTAATCCTTAGCAATTTACCAGAAAATCAAACAATTTAAAGGGATGAGAAAAAAAAATATGAGGCAAAATCAGGGACCTTGGGCAAAATCAAGCACAGCTGAGAGGTATGCTCACACCTGAAATTGCATTCTGCTGTAGGAAACACTACGAGAAACGTTCTGATTTGTGGCTTACTTATTCCACAATCTATTGTTGCAGAAAAGTATGAGGCTGCTGTGTGTAATACTTGTGATGTCATTACTAGCGTAGCAGTCACACAGAGAACATCCTGCAGAAAACTAAGCTTTAGTCTACTTTTCATAGGGCATATGTTGTAGGCGTCATCCAGCAAGTCTCTGAACTCTCCCTGCTACTTGGGCTCATTCCAAAGGCGTGACTTGGAAACAATATCTTGCCTGAAGAAAAATATGTTCTAATTATGTAATGACTTTGTGTAACAATAGGTCTTTCAGAAAATCTCTTTCTGCAAGCTGTCTTCTTTTTCCTCCCTCCTTCTGTTCCTTATTAAGATTACTATCAAGCTATAATATGCAGGAGGTAGAATCCTACTGTCTTCCTGGCCTCTTTATACAGAACTCCCTTATGGAAGACTCTCTGACATGCAGCTCAGAAGAAAAAGGGATGCCTGCATTTCTACAACTAGTGGTATAGTTGGTGTCATGAGTGGTTCTGGCCTTGCAATATTCACAAGCAACCACACTCAGTGCTAATGCCAAACACATGGTCTAATGAAAGAGCTTCATTAGCTGATGTATTTGTTATTAGAAGTCATTCCATGGTTGTCTTTTCATTTACTCAGAGTAACACCTCTCTTCCTCTTTTGTTTCCTAGTGTGGGCAGATGTGTAATTCACATATGCTATATGCTGTTTCCTGTGGATTTTTCTTCTAGGAACTGCAACGACCTAAATATCTATTGCCCTTTCCTGTTCAAGCTTTCTGATAGACACTCTAATTAAATTTTTAATTACACTTTTCTCACATAACCTTTGGCTCAATTTTTCCCCACAATGAACTATGAATGGGTATACAGTGGCATATATTTTTCCTATGCTCGATACTATACACTTCAGTTATTTAGAAACAGGCTAAAAGAACAACCTTTTAAGGACACCAATTGCTCTTGCTTTTGCTACAGTCACTAGTCCTTGTAACTTATGCTGTAGTCACATCTTTCTTGTAAAGACACACTTTTAACAAATTACCATTGTTGAATACCTACCTTAATTGTACATAATGTAAATAATGATATCACTCACATTTATAATAGTGAATAAGTTACAAATGTGTTGTATCTGCTTTTTTACTGTGCCATATAAACTCCACGTATTCTTTAGTCGATGTATAATTTGCATAATTTTGTTTGTGTCTTGCACCGTGGTGCTTGGGTAATGGCTGAAAAGGGTCTGTCGTCCACTTACCCTATTATCAAACTAAAATAAATAAATAAGCTATATAAGACTTATAAGAAGATTTTTCTTCCACTCAGGAAATCTCTACATGGCTGTCTTTTTACAGAGACTACTCCATTTGGAAATTCATTGGCTATGGTTTTGTTTACAACCTTAAAGCCATGTGTATTTTCCCCTCGATTAGACGTATTTATTCACGTACATGTTTTTGGTAACTGACTAAATACAAGATGTCCATTACATTTAACATAGGAGAGCACAAAGATAAACAAATACAGGTAGAGTAACGCACAATGCAAGAGTGCGCAGCTCTGTTCATAGGTGTTCAGAAGAGGAAGGGGAATTCTAACCCACAAATATATGTGGAAAAATGTGTCATACAAAAGAGATAAGTAAAAAGGGTGTTATTGTGTGAGTAGCCCATCTGACACTACAAAAGGCCATAGTAAAATATGATGGCATACAATATACTTCATGAAGCTATATAGGTATGTGAGTAAAATAGATATATTTCTTAAAGTTCTTAAAACAGAGTTCTAATGAGTGGGGCAAAACTAAGAGGAAAAAAATGCCTGAAACAGTGCTAAGCTCACAGTAAGGTTGAAAAGACAGGAGAGTAGACATTTTTCTACAGAGATGGGAGAATGAGCAACATGCTTCTGAAACTCACAAAATTGCTGAAGTCTCAACAATTGCAATTCTATCAAGTACTCCAGATCATTCTAGATTGGTATCTTGGGTTCTGACATCATTCCAGCAGTTTCTGTTTAGCCGACCTGAGCATATTGGAAAATATGATCATATATGGTAACACCATGGCAGACCAAGGTAGCCAAGTAAGGAAAAGGACATGCCAGCTTGTCCCTGTATATATACTAAGCTAAGTGGGTGACCTGCTTTGTATTGTGGTAAAGGTTACCACCACCTTTTGGAGCCCAAGCAAAACAAGCTGAAACCACTGTAAGTATCCCTGCCTGCTGTCAAGTGTCCCTTCTATATTTTGAAAGTTGTCCCTATGTCCCTTTGTGCCCATGCCAGTAACCCCACTGTTAAAAAGCTATGGATGTCTTGCTTACAAAACAAATGGGTACAAATATCTGGCATCTTCCTTTCTGTATTGTTTATTTTTAATCATTCATAAATCTGTGGTTTACCACTATTTGTGTTTTTTTCCTCTTCTGTTTGTTTCCCTGCCCCAGGCGAATGCATTTAAAGGCTCCTTTTCAGAGTACCTGTGAACAGACTACTGTGTTCCACACTCCACTAGCATGTCAATAAAATAAATTAACGAGTTACTGTACAAAGCCCCATCCAAACTGGGTCTCCCTTCTGCGTGCAAATATGATTTATGTAAGCATGATTGTGGCTCAGGACCATTGCCATCTCTTTACATACTAAGTAATGAATGCTTCTGGCTGCATCACCAAAACAGAATATGGTTCACTACACCGGCTCCAGAAGCTAGTGTCATTCCATATCTTTTTAATAGGGGTATCTGAGTATTCTGTGAAGGGATGACAGTATGCATAAGTCCTTCACTGTCCCTGTCAGAAAGCTACTGAGGCAGTAATTCACAGGATCATACATATTTTAATAGTGATTTCTACTGCCCACAGAAAGTGAAGAAACTGCATATTCTCCAGCATTTGATAACCAGAAATGGAAAACAGGCCATGGATAATTACATTGCATGACCCGAGTAGAAAAAAAAATACCTAGATTTGTACAAAGGTGACGAAATATTTCGTCCATGTGCTCTCACTTTCTTTCTCTCTGTCTTTTTGCTGTCTCTTCCATTCATACACATACACAGACACATCCATAAACACACACACACACACACACACACACACACACACACACACACACACACACACACACACACACACACAAATCCCAAACAGCAAATACCATTCGTACATGAAACAGTCACTCCTATGCTCATGTCAGGATACTCAGCTTTTTACAGAACAAGCCCTGAAGCTAGTTGATGGCAAACTCCCAGTTCTTACATATCTCTGCAGTCCCTGAGGAAGCCTACGCTGTACATGCAGCCTTAATATGCACAGAGCAGCAGTAGGTTTAAAGTGTTGGTGTGGCAGAAATACTTACTGAAATGCATTCCATTTCAAAGAAACATTGTTCAGTATAAAGGACTTTAAAAGGGAGTTCCTTTACCTCTCTGGGAACTCCTCTAGGCTTTGCTCATTTTTAATGTAGATTTCATAAAGAAAATCATAATTTGCTCCTTTGAAATTGATGTATGAATATGTTACTTTGCCTGAATCTCTGTAGACCCTTTGTGCTCTGTGATGTTACAATATTTTTGCAAGAGTAGGAATCTGTTTTGCTTACTTCAGTGCAGCAAATCTTCCATTTATAATTTGTGTTAAATCATTTCTTTATTCTTAGTGTTGTGAGAAAACAGCTAAAAACCTATTTGTTGCTCACACCATAACTTCAAAAAATATTAGAAACAATGAGAAAATACAGATTAAAAAGACAGTCCATTCAAGTGATGGTTGAGTTCACAGCATGCAGTAACCATTAAAATGTCACAGACCATCAGTGTACTGGTGTCTGTTACCTTCAGGAAGACATCATGGATCATATGGATCATAAACTCACACACGTACTGACAAACTCTGTTCTTCTTCCATTGGGTCTAAATGAAAAGTCAGTGAAATGAGACAATGAGACAAGAGTTCCTAGTAAGAGAGGAGAGGGAAAAGTGCAATTATTATAAGGAAGCAATATGGCTTACCCAAGTGTATCAGTACCAGAACATACCATATGTAGTTCAACCTCTGAAAATGGAATGACCATTTAGAGGGACAGGCCTGTATTTGTGATCTAGCTTTACTCTCATAACCCATTGCTTTTTATTAAAGAACACTAAAACAAACCCATGACTCAAGCTGTATGTCACAAAGACGCTGTAGCAAAGATATAATGTAATGCCTTTTATTGGACCAACACAGGTTTTGCAATTGCACAAAGGATCTTGCTAGACCAAAAGCTCGACTAATTTCAAAACCTTTGTATTACTTTATAGTTCTCTGACCAGGTAACTAGAAAGAGGCAGAGGGTTTGGCCACCTTAGACTTTAACAAGACATTTGACATGGTATGATATAAAATTTTAATGATCAAATTAGAGACATGAAGCTGGTCCTAGAATGGTAACAGTGATAAATTACTGACTAGACAATAGAAGATAGTGTTGTAAGTAGAATTCATTCATATGAAAAGATCATTACTAGTGTGTACAAGTATGAGCATTAGGGCCAATGCAATCCCTTTTCAACAAATTTGTGAGAGACCTTGAAGAAGACCTGATGAGAAAAGTTTATCTTTGCTAATTATGTAAAGTTATAGAAGAAAAGGATGATAAGAAAGGTGACAGCACTGGACAAGTTGTTTGCATGGCAACTCATAGTGCTCAATGGTCCCTGATTGTGCAGAATGTCTTTGATTTTGCCTCATATTTTTGGTCCGTTCCTCATAAAGTTTGATTTTCTACCAAATCATTGAGGACTGCAGTAACTAAATAATGACAAACATTTGGGTTGTAGACCTCCTGTCCTTCAGAAAATGCATGCTAATGCAAAACCTCATATTTTAGCAACTTTCTAAGTATATATGAACAGTATTTAAACTCTGTCCATGATTTAGGGTCTTTGTATCCCATTATTTTTTGGCTTTTTTCCCCTGTTTCCTTATCTAAGATGTTGAAATGTATGTGACAACTTAAATAAGTACAGACAAGCAAAATAATTGTTATGTGAGGCAAAACTCAGCAAAGGAGGATGAAAACTGAGGGGAGGGCAACAATTAAAAAGAGAGATAATACATGTACCTAATGACTAAAGGTAAATAGGCATATATATATATATATATATATATATATATATATATATATATGTGTGTGTGTGTGTGTGTGTGTGTGTGTGTGTGTGTTCATGTATGTACATGAAAATGTCAAACAAAATTAAGCAGCTTTCACCAAAAGCTGCAGCTAGACAAAAAAGAAATAATCAGCGAGGTATGTGTATAGCTGGTTCTACTCCAAAAATGCAAAAGCACAAATGCTCAAAACTGACAAGATCAAGCCCAAAAGCTAGAGTAAACACAAACCAGACAATACACCTGTTTTTGCAGGGGGAAAGTCCCTATGCACCCCCACATGGTAGGGCTGCACCCTCCCCATACCCCCTGCTACTTATACAGTATATTCCAACTGTGAGACTGCACCACATTAAGGAAAGGATCAATACACTGATCCCCACTGTACCATGATCCCACACAGTTCAGGATCTATCAAAAAGTAACACTGTTCCACTTTTTTGATGGTTTGAGCTTACAAGGTTCAAGCATGTGGACTTGATCTTGTTGGTTTCAAGGATTAATATAAGATAAATATATAAACACTGCAAGAGAATCTACTAAGTCCAGGTGGGTGCCACATACATATAACACTCACATACACACACATATAAATACACACACACACACACACACACACACACACACACATATATATATATATATATGGATCTATCTTACAACGTCGACAAGTCAAAACGCCGAAAACGAAATCACCGACACCACATAACCGACATTTCACAAACACGAAACCTCACATGCCCGACACACCATAATCCCGACAAGCAACAAACAAAACAAATCCCCGGTCCAAAAAGCACACACACAACACAAGCACACCAAAATCCTTACAAACCAACACTAAACCTCACATACACAACTACCTACAACCTTAACCCAAACCCTAACCCTAAGGTCCGCCACTATCGCACACTCACCTAACCGCCCTAACCCTAACTCACTTAACCCGCCCTAACCCACAAACTATCACAGTCGCACACTTACCTAGCCAGCCCTAACCCTAACTCACTTAACCCGCCTAACCCACAAACTATCACAGTCGACACTTACCTAGCCGCACCTAACCCTAACTCACTTAACCCGCCTAACCCACAAACTATCACAGTCGACACTTACCTAGCCCGCGCCCTAACCCTAACTCACTTAACCCGCCCCCAACCCACAAACTATCACAGTCGCACACTTACCTTACTCGCACCCTACCGTCCATCACTACCGCATACATCCACAGCCTTTTCCCATGTCGATGTTCTCAGCGTCGGGGTTTTGATCCGTCGGTCTTCTCCGTTTTCGATCTTCTGGCGTCGGTGTTCTTGCTGTCGGCGTTCTGACTTGTCGACGTAGTCAGATAGAACCATATATATATATATATATATATATATATATATGTATCTCTCTCTCTCTCTCTCTCTATATATATATATATATATATATATGTAGGTTCATAGGATGGTACTCGGCCATCGGCCCTAGGGCCTATACAAGCCTAGCCATAACAATTCACTGGCTATTTCTTTCCACAATATTTACTTCCCTGGACCCCTGTCTAGCAGGGCAACTGATGTGATCCCCGGGATGAATTTCCTATCTCCCATCCAATCGTCAAGGTTCCTTTTGAAGAGGGCCAAAGAGGCGCTCTGCTTGACATGTATAGTCAGTCTATTCCAGAGTCTGGGGTGTCTCTGGGTCAGGAACCTATCTCTCCAGCATGTTTTGTTTATTGTGATGACAAGTTTAGATCCCTGGAGTGTGTGGCTCTGAGGGATTGGGATTTCTTTAAGTGCAGCATGTCCAACAGCTCTGGGTTTGGCATGGCCTTGTATGTTAAGCAGAGATTGCCTCTGAGTAGACAATATGCGACAGAGTATAGCTGGAGTTTTTTTAGGCAGTCAGCATAGGGCATCTGCTTTAGGCCTGTGATTCTTTTAGTGAGGTATTTCTGCGGCCTTTACAGTTGTTGCAGATGTCTTGAGAGGTACATACAAAATGAGGCGCTGTATTTTGTAATGGGTCTAATGAGGGATCAGTACAGTGGGACAATGATCTCCTTTTTTTCTGGATGAAAAGCCCTTAGTGATGAGATGTGCCACATAGAAGGATTTTCTGACTGTTGTGGCAATGTGGTTATCAAAGGTGAGACCACTGTCCACCTATGTCCCTAAGTCTCTTATCACACTTTCGGTGTTTGGTGTACTGCCACATATGTGTTAATTCACGGGTACATGTTTTTTCGCAAAGGGGATAACTATACATTTCTTGGCATTGAGCTTGAGCCCATGGCTCTGGCACCAAGCATATGTTTCTGTAAGGCCCTTTTGTAGAATACCCACATCATTTGGGGATTCAGTAATGGCTCCCAGTTTGCATTCATCAGCAAAATTTGTTAGGCAGAGTCCCTTAGTGTTGGCCTGTATTTCAGAGAAGTAGATGCCAAACAAGAATGGTCCCAGGACTGAACCCTGAGATGCTCCATTTGTTCTTGTCTGGAGCTGGATTTGGAGTTGGCTACTTTTACAGTGTGGGTTCTGTCAGTAAACCAGTTGGCAACCCATTGAGTGACATAGGGATTAATGCCCAGCTTAGTAAGTTTATCTATAATTCCAGAGTGGGGGATGGTGTCAAAGGCCTTGGTGAGGTCCAGATAGGCTGTGTGGACTGCCTTACTCTCGTCCACGGCTCCTGAGACTGATTTGAAGAAGTCAGTCAGGTTCAGAAGACAAGATCAGCCCTTCATGAACCCAAACTGGGTGGGGTCAAGTGTTTGAAGGTCGCTAGTGTCTTTGTTTATAAGTTCCATGATAATACGTTCCATGGCCTTGCAGATCAGGCTCGTCAGACTGATGGGGTGGTAGTTCCTGGGATCCAAGGTGGATCCCCCCTTGTGGAGTGGGATAACTGTAGCTGTGTGCCACTCAGTGGGCATGAAGCCTGTGGTGAGGCTATGATTAAACATGACACTTAGGTGAGGTGTCAGTTCATTTTGCAGTTCATGTAGTATACAGCCTGGGATGTCGTCTGGTCCCATGGATGCTGTATCCTTAGCTTTGGAGAGTGCAGTTTTTACCTGTGTGGCCATTATTACCGGAATTTGGCAATCTTTTGGTATTGAGATGGGCCCTTTAGGGGTTGAGAGAGGGGGTGAAGTTGGCACTGAATCAATCCGCCAGGATATTGGCAATATCCTTGGGATCAATATATTTAATGCCATTCTCTTGTAGCTCAGAGCAGTTCTGAGGATTGCCATTTAGATTTTTGACATAGCCAGAGAATGCCCTGTGGTTGTCTTTGGAATCTTTGGCAATTTTATTTTCATAACTAGCTTTGGAGGATTTTATGAGGGATCTCAGCTTCTTACTGAGGCTGGTAAGGGAGTTTTTTGCATCCTGGGATTTTCCTCTTTTCTGCAACAGTTTCTTCCTTTTGTTGTAAAGTTTGTTTATGGCAGGGGACCACCAGACAGGTTTCCTTTTTTTTGGAGGAGAGCATCTTGGTTCTATTTGGGATGGCACAATTCATGCAAGAGTGGATGTGCTCGTACAGTGCCTTAGTGTAGGATACAGCAGTCGAATTTTCAGTTCCCATCTGCATGGGTGTCATGATGTTTGTCACTTCTGACTTGAGTAGCATGAAGTTGGCTTTGGAGAAGTTTTTTACAGAGGTTTCCTTACTGTGGGGTGGGGGTGGGATGTGGATGTCAAGGATGATTAGCTTATGGTCAGACTTGACCAACGAGGGGGTGACCATAGGTGTGGAGCATTGATTTCCCATGTTGGTAATGACCAGGTCTAGGATATTGGAGACCCTGGCGGGACTATGGATTAGATGATCCAGGGCATTAGAATTTATGAATTCCAAGAACCATTGGACAAAGGTGTTGGTACATGAGTAGTTTTCCCAGTTAATGGCAGGGTTGCTGAAATCACCCAGTATGGTTGTATCTTAATATTTTCCAGTATGTTTAGAAATGTGTAGTGAGAATCTTGGTGCATGGTGGGGGATCTGTAGAAAGCTACAATTTGGATTGCAGTCTTACCTAGTGTTAGTTGCACCTGGTGAATTTCAGACGCATTGTGTTGGGCAACCAGCCTGGTGGTGTGAATATCCTTGGGGAATATGGACACTCCTCCACCTTTAGTGTTTCGGTCCTGGTTTGGTGGCCGAAATGTGTGGTAAGAGTTGTAGCCTGGTATTGCAGGGGTGCTCTCTGGAGCCTTGAACCAGGTCTCAGTTACTGCACAGATATCGATGTTCTCCATTTTTAGGAGTGCCTCGAGAGAGTGCATTTTGAGGTTTAGACTTCTAACACATATACATACTAGATAAAGCAGGACAACATGAATTGGTGTTGATAATGGGTGACTTAAATCCACATATCAGTTCAGACAGAACAGGATATGAGGACTGCCTGGGTTCACATGAGTGGGGCAACAGGAATAAAGAAGGAGAGGCCATTCTAGACTTCTGTCTAGCAAATGGCTTGATTGTAGCCAACACATGCTTCAGAAAGAGAGACAGTCACAAAATCACATACAAGAGTGGCCAACTTGCAACTCAAGTAGACTTCCTCCTAGTAAGGAAAAGGCACTGGGGTAGAATTAATGATTACAAAGTCATCCCCAGTGAGACAATTGGCCCACAGCATAAACCACTGATTGCCACAATCAGCTGCAAGCAGTGGTCAGAGAAGACGCTAAGGTCTACAGAGACCAGACTGAAGACCTGGAAGTTGACTGGAGAGAAAATACATCAGTTCAAGGAATTACTCAGGGGTCTAGCACCCCAAGAAGAGGAGGAAATATGTGGTGGTGAAGAAGAGTGGCAGTGCCTCAAAACAGTATGTGTGAGAACTACAGAACAGATATGTGGCCAAGTCAGGTATGGAAATAAGGTACATAAGGAAAGCTGGTGGTGGAATGCAAAAGTCCAGGAAGTCATCAAAAGAAAGAAGGAGTGCAGGAAAAAGTGGGAGATGGAAAAGACTAACCAGGCTAAGAAGAACTACTGGTTGCCTAACAAAGAAGCTAAGAAAGAAGTTGCAATACAAACAATAGGGCACTGGAGGCACTCTACCATCTTCTGGAAAGTGACTCAGTAAGTGGCACAAAGAAACTATATCAGGTTGCAAGGCAAAGACAGAAAGATAAAGAAGATAGTTAGACACCCTTTATAAGCAATGCCAGCAGCAACCTGCTCACCATTCCACAGGACATCAAAGGCAGATGGAAGGAATATTTCCAGCAGTTTCTGAATAAACACAACCCCACAGAAGCTGGACTGCCCTAGAAACAGCCTACAATGAGAGAAGAAGAGGAACCCACCCTAGAAGAAGTAAGACTATTGCAAAGAAAAATGAAGTCAGGGAAAGCAGCAGGCTTAGATGAGGTCACAGCAGATATGATAAAGATGCTAGGTGAGATAGGGGAGAAATGACTCCTGAGGCTACTCATAGCTATGTGAAGAGAAAGGCATATCCCAGATGACTGGAGAATAAGCATACTTGTGTCAGTGTACAAGAACAAATGGGATTTCCAAAAATGTGGGCAGTACAGAGGCATCAAACTCCTATCACATTGCATGAAAGTTCTGTAGAGGGTGATTGATAAATGGATACACAGAGTAGTAGGATGTAAGATGGGAGATGAACAGTTCAGATTCAAATCAGGATACAGCACAACTGACCTGATGTTTGCAGTGAGACAGATAGCTGAGAAAAAGCTACAGATGAGGAAAGAGTCCAGCTGGGCATTTCTAGACTTGGAGAAAGCATATTGAAAGGTCCCAAGAAAGCTGATCTGGGCAGTACTGCAGTGGTTTGAAGTGCCAGAAACATTGGTAGAATTAGTGCAGGCTATGTACAAGGACCCAATGACTTAAGTATGAGCAGTGTTCGGCCTCACAGAGGGGTTCCCAGTGGGAGTGGGTGGGTATACACCAGGGTTGCGCTCTGAGCCCACTAATGTTCATACTGGTGATGGACTACATTAGTAAACAGATTGGAGGGCACAGATCAACAAAGTTACTGTATGCAGATGATGTGGCTTTACAGGCAGACTCTGACCAAGAACACCAGCAAAGTATGGAGCAATGGAATGCAAAACTGAAGGCAAATGGGATGAAACTAAGCACAGATAAGACAGTGGTAATGGCAGCAAACTGGGAAAATCAGAAGAAGCTGAGAAATGAGATAGAAGGGAAGATAGTAGAACAGGCAAATAGCTTCAACTATCAGGAAGGAGTGGTTGAGGAGAACAGGAGTCTGAATGAAGAGGTCAAAGCTAGAATCAGAGGGGCTGCAGCCAACTGGCATAGAGTGTCAGGTGTAGTCTGTGACAGAAGAATACCAAAGAAGCGGAAAAGTAAGGTGTACAAAACAGTAGTGTGACCAGTACTACTCTACTGTTCAGAAACATGGGCAGTAAAGGCAGATCAGATGAAGAAGGTAGAGGTG
This sequence comes from Protopterus annectens, assembly GCF_019279795.1. Classification (NCBI taxonomy): domain Eukaryota; kingdom Metazoa; phylum Chordata; order Ceratodontiformes; family Protopteridae; genus Protopterus; species Protopterus annectens. Next base: position 759,728,161 of record NC_056747.1, on the reverse strand, counting down.
ATGGAAATGAAGTGCCTGAGATGGGTAGTAGGATGCACTCTGTGGGACAGATGAAGAAATGAGGACATAAGAGCAGAAGCCAAAGTAGCTCCAGTTGCAGAAAAGATCAAAGAGAACAGACAACGGTGGTTCAGACACATGTGCAGAAAAGCAGACGACAATCTGATGAGGATGATTTGGGACAGACAGGAAGAAGATAAGAGAAAATGAGGACATCCAACAAAGAGGTGGATGGATTGTATGAAAGATCTGCGACAGTCAGGCATGAATGTTGAAGAAGGCAGGAGTGTGCCATTGAATCGAGAGAGATGGCGACAGCTAACACGATACCCCGACCCCATGTAGAAAATTAGAAAAAAGGGGCTGATCACGATGATGATATGTGTATATGAAGATACAGGTATATATACAGATCCAGATAATAGATCTATAAATATTTCTGAAGCAAGAGAGCAAAAGAGGTAATATTAGAAATCACCTCAAGAGAATCCATATAGTTCAAGTGGGTGCCATATTTAAAAAAGGAAATGTGTTAAAGTACCAGGCTGCAGTCTGAAATTAGAGAGATAGGTCAAGTGAGATATGAGGAATTTCTTTTCCACAGAAAGGATAGGAGAAGATTATATCAGCCCTCTTCAACATTATGTAAGATCAAAGACTTTGACAAATTCATCTGTTCTGTCATGAGCATGTGGTTCATTCAGAAACATTAAAACAGGCCCAAATCAGTGCAGAAGAAGTAATGTAAAAAGTGAAGTCCCTTCAAGAGCTAGTCCCTGAGTAGTGCTTTCAGCAATGTTTCAAGACAATGTTTCCCGCCATACCTGTAGCTTGGAGTTCAAGATTGACATCTACTCTTGGCTGTGTTGCCCATCATTACCAGGACTAATGTGATGAAAATAGTAGCAAGAGTCAGCATATTCCTAGTACACATAGTGACACGACTTCCCATGCCAGCGAATCAATGAAAGTAAAAAGCCGACTAGCTAAAGGCAGAAGCGCAAACACAGATAGGAGTCCTCAAAGTACATGTTGGCAAGCCAATTTAGTTTCAAATTACAAATGCAAGTATGACACCTACCACTCTTTTCATGTCCACAGGGGTGATTTGTTGACCAAGCTCAGATAACTCTGTTCCCTGCTGATGCTCCTAAAGGGCAATGAAAGCTATTTAAACAAGGTAAAAGAAATTTTTGAAACACCCATAATTCTATGTTTATTATCTGCAATAGAAGCCACTATCAGATCTGTCCAACACCCTAAAAGAGAATCTCTTCACCAACCCTCTTACCTCTGAATTTTTTTCTCCCTTCCTTGCATGACCATCAAGCTTCTCCGACCATCCTCTATTATCTCTGCATTTCCTGTCCTGGCCACCTGTAATTTCTATTGCTGGATGACAGAATCATACATTGTGATGATCTGTCATCCCAGTTTGATCACTTCTTTTGTTTGTGCCATATTATTTTACTGTATTATTTTATATTAATCTGAATTGTTTTGCAAATTATCTTTTTTTCGCAGTTACCATTGTTCTTGCAAGATAGCATATATTACCTCTTTGTAAAAATATTGCAATTTCTAAGAATTTCTAAAATTTCTGAAAAGTGATACAATTGTGTCTTAATGCCAACCATAATAGGCAGGGAATCCACATTTCCACTCCCTAGTCAAACTACTGAAATCTTTAGTAAATGACTCATTGTCTAACATACCAGCAGCAGCTGAATGTCCTAAAATACCACTGTCACAGGATTCTACCAAGCAAAATTTCATAATTACCCACATAAATACAATTTAAATTTTTAGTATTAAGTCTGTCAGACAGGTAACAAAATACAAAAAAAAAAGATATTTCAGGTCAGCAAATCCAACTATTCAGCCTCCACTGATGGTCTATCCCCTCAAAGTCTGTACAATAACCAGCCCCCCCCCCCAGAATCCTCATTAACAGGAGCCTCATTAAAAGTCCACTGTCCCAAAAGTTATGAAAATGAGCATTAATGACACCATCCACAAAGGTGATTTCCATGAGTTGATAGGCAACTACAGGTCAACTGTGCTTTCAAGCCCCTGCACAAACAGCTCTTTCCTCATATATTGAGTAATGCCAGTTTTTCTGACAATGACTGCAGCATTCATCCAAAACATGTTGTTGGCACAAACATACTTACCATGACACATAATATAAGGACATGTCTGAATAAGGGTGATTCCATTGTACTACTATTTCTTAATCTTTATAAATCCTTGCAACACTGAACCAATCTTACCTCTTATAGGGACAGTCCTTCCATAATATTTTGTCATGTTATTTAGTGGCTTCGCAACTTTGCTGAAGATAGACAGCTGTGTGTCAGATGTGGCTTGGAACAACCTCTTCCTCTAAAAGAGCCAACTCAGGATTTCCTCAGTGGTCTGTCTTGAGAATATGTTTGTTACAGGATTTTCTCAGTAGTCTGTCCTAGGAATATATTTGCTTATTATGCATATTAACATTTTATGGCTTCACTACATAAAGACTGACCTTTTTCATTATGCTGATAATTCAGCCCTGATTCTTGGGGGATCCAACTCTAATTTCTCTCCACTGAACTAGACTATTGCTTCTTTATTTTCTTAAGTTGGATGAATAATTCTTGACTCAGTCAGCCTCCTAATAAATTTATAACAATAGGCAAAAAAATCCTTCCAAACAACAGAAATCAGTCATGTCAAATAGAACAGTTAATGGAACCTGTGCTTCTACTGTGACCATGATTAGATAACGAGAAGTCTCTGTAGACAAGTCTTGACGTTTGGTAGGCATAAAAGACAAGCAACAGTGAAAATGGATTCTCTATTATCACACTGAACCATATCTAAATACATTTTAGAATACTGAGACTAGAAGGCTGAAAATGAAAATATCCAAAGGACAGTATCCTGAATGAAAGAATAATAAAGACTGAGATATTGCAAATACTGGCATATAAAAAACTGTGGCAGCATTGACATTCACACTATTACAAAGCTCTTCTGCACACCTCATGTGGGGAATATGCCGTTCACCCAACACACACACACACACACACACACACACACACACACACACACACACACACACACACACACATGCACATCCCTGCTTCTTAATACTTCTCATTCCAAAGCTGCACTATGTCAGAAATTAGTGCAAAACTTCATTTCATAGGAACTCAGCTACTTCACTGATTTCTGAAACTAAGTGAACTCAGAGTGAGAATTATAAAATAGTGAGAGACCTCACCCCACATGTACATACTATCCAGGCAGTATTCTTCAGAACTGTGTTTTTAGTCCTGAATTTGATTTTTATCTTCCTATGAATATTTACTATAAATGCAAAAGTACTATTTTGCTATTGTTTATTGCATACTTGAGTTATCTTCAGGACTACATTTCTCAGTTCTGTGATCTTTCATGATGTTGGCCTTAATATTTTTGCTTTCAAGATCTTAGGGGAGAGATTTTGAAGGGAAATAGTATGCTCATTTTATTGCATTAAACTAATAGGTACTGGTTTATTGTGCTATGACTAGCTTAATACCCAAATAAACAAAACCACATATCAATTATTTGACGTCACTGCAAGGGGAGATTTTCCTCTTTTTCTGTTGTGTAGCAATTTTGGAATTAATTATATTAAGTAAGGATGCAAGAGGAGAACACCTTCCAGCATGGTGAGGAAGAACAAAACTTTTTTTTTGTCTAACAATTCAGAAAGTTTTTTTTAAGTATAGATATTCAGCATGCTTGCTATTTTGTCATCTGTTGTAGACCAAAGAATGGCTACAGCCTAAACTGTGTTCCTGACCAAAATGATGCTGTGTCCTTTTTTGTTTTAAAATAAAGTTGTTGATTATAACTGCAAGATTCAAGTCAACAACAGTAAAAAATGCCACTTTGATATGTAAACTTTCCAGAAGGGAAATATATATTCTTTATATGTGGAGAGAGAGAGAGAGAGAGAGAGAGAGATAGAAACAAAACTTAAGGAGAGGAATTCAATAGTTGAAAATGAAGGATATAGATTTACTATCAGAAGTCCAAGCATTAGTCCATCAAAACATAGGATCTCGAATCAGAAACATCAAAATCACAACAACAATCAGGTACAACCCTGAAATTACACTGAAACACCCTACTTGTGCAAACATATAAATAAGCACTAACATGGGTCCTGCAAGGGGATGAGTCTGGGATTCAATATTGTGGGTTTTGGTATGGGTGTATTTTGATGTTTCCAATTCAGGATCCTGCTTTTTGATGGAACAATCCTCGGACTTCTGATAGTAAACCATATAAATATATATATATATATATATATATATATATATATATATATATATATATATATATATATATATATATATATTAATATATATATGGGTCTACTTCAGTAGATCAAACATATTACAAGTTCGAACCACATATGGCCGAGACCATATGTTCGAACTTGTAATAGTTCGAACACTGAAGTAAAAAAAGAAAAAACAACAAAAAACAAAATTAAACATCTGTAGCAGGAGGGCTACATCCCCCTGCACCCCCCACACCCCCCTTACTTAAATATACCAACTCCGAGATTGCACTACATTGTGGAAAAGGGAAATCTTCCCGTTCTGCACTGTATGGAGATCTCCATTCAGTCCGATCGAACATTTACAAGTTCGAACATATGGTCTCGGGCATATGAGGTTCGAACTTGTTATATGTTGATCTACTGAATATATATACAGCATCCCAGGCTGCATTCTACATGAACTACAGAATGAACTGGCACCCCACCTAAGCACCATGTTCAATCATAGCCTCACCTCAGGCTTTGTGCCCACTGAGTGGTGCACAGCGATGGTTATCCCACTCCACAAAGGGGGAGCCACCACGGAGCCTGGGAGCTACCGCCCCATTAGCCTAACAAGCCTGGTCTGCAAGGCCATGGAACATATCATCATGGAATTTATAAACAAAGACACTGGTAATCTCCAAACTCTGGACCCCACCCAGTTTGGGTTTGTAAAAGGCAGATCATGTCTCCTAAACCTGATTGACTTCTTTGAAGCAGTCACCAAAGCCGTAGACGAAGGTAAGGTGGTTCACACAGCCTATCCAGATCTCGCCAAGGCTTTTGACACCATCCCCCACTCTGGAATTATAGATAAACTTACTAAACTAGGTATAAATCCCTATGTCACAAGATGGGTTGCCAACTGGCTCACTGACAGAACTCACACTGTGAAAGTAGCAGATTCCAAATCTTACTTCAGACCAGTGACAAGTGGAGTACCACAGGGTTCAGTCCTGGGTCCTCTCCTGTTTGGTATCTACTTTTCTGAAGTACAGGCTAACACAGAAGGTCTTTGGCTAATGAAGTTCACAGATGACTGCAAATTAGGAGCCATAATTGAATCTCCTAATGATGTGGACATCCTACAAAAGGGCCTCACTAAGACAGATGCCTGGTGTCAAAGCCATGGTCTCAAGCTCAATGCCAAAAAATGCATTGTCATTCCCTTTGGTAAAAACTCTGTACCCATGAGCTACCACATAGGTGGTAGTCTACTTAACACCAAAAGTGTGATAAGAGACCTTGGGACACAGGTGGACAGTAGTATCTCCTTTGATAATCAATTGCCACAGTAGTCAGGAATTCCTTCTACGTGGCACACCTCATCACAAAAGGTTTCTCATCTAGGAAAAAAGAGGTCATTGTTCCCCTCTACTCATCACTCATTAGACCTATTATAGAGTACAACACAAGACATCTACAACAACTGGAAAGGCCACAGAAATACATCACAAAGAGGATTACCGCCTCAAACAGATGCCCTACACAGACCGTCTCAAAAAACTCCAGCTTTACTCCATCACATATCTCCTACTCAGAGGTGATCTGTGCCTAACATACAAAGCTATGTCAAACCCAGAGCTGTTGGACATGCTCCACTTAAAGAAATCCCAATCCCTCCAAGCTACATGTTCTAGGGACCTAAACCTTGTCACCACAATAAACAGAACATGCTGGAGGGATAGATTCCTGTCCCAGACACTTCCCATACTCTGGAACAAACTACCTATCTATATCAAACAAAGCTCCTCATTAGCACTCTTCAAGAAAAATCTTGATAATTGGATGGGAAATAGGAAATTCACCCCAGGGATCACCTCTGTGGCTCTGCTCGACAGGGGCACAGGAAAATAATTTTCTTGGGTGGCGAACGCCAGGGTACCTTTCTGGCTAGGCTTGTATAGGCCCTAGGGCCGATAGCCTAGTACCTACCTATGAACCTATGAACATACATATATATATATATATATATATATATATATATATATATATATATATATATATATATATATGTATGTATGTATAGGCAAATACATGTCTATGTATGTGTGTGTTTGTGTGTGTGTGTGTGTGTGTGTGTGTGTGTGTGTGTGTGTGTGTGTGTGTGTGTGTGTGTGTGTGTGTGTGTGTGTGTGTGTGTGTGTGTGTGTGTGTGTGTGTGTGTGTGTGTGTGTGTGTGTGTGTGTGTGTGTGTGTGTGTGTGTGTGTGTGTGTGTGTATATATATATATATATAGATATATATATATATATATATATATATATATATAGGTTTACTATTGTTTGTGCAAACTACATTCTGTCAGCAGCAGTGTGCTGAAAATCAGAATGTCGACACACAAACAATAGTTGATGAGATAGTCAAAGACACTTATGCGAATGCACTACTGCATTCACATAAGTGTAATTCGGCTATCTGCACAGAGATCGCGGTACAGTCAGGATTGAAAATTCATCCATATCTCCGCTGTAGTGCGATCTCAGAGTTAGAATATATAAGTAGGGGGAGTGTGGGGGTATTTACATCAGCTCCTATATGGCTATCACATGCTGCTTTCGGCAACAATGTCAAATCAAATGTGTCGGGCATTTGGTTCGACATTGTCAGTGTTCGCTTTCATACTTTCCAGTGTTACTATTCATTGTTTCGAATGGCAAGTGTTTTGCCATTCGAAGAAACAATAGTATAATATAATTCACTAAGTGAAAATGAAGAAGCTGTGTTGGCACATTCTATAAATAATTACAGTTTATAGCCTCTATACACTTCCAAGCCTTGTTATTGCTTACCAGCATTTGGTAATTAAACCACACTCACCATCTTGGCTTGTTGTTGTATGAGTAAACAGGACATAAAGCACTGCCAAAGCAGCTTCTTTGTAGTTGAATTTCATATCCAATGTGTTTAAGTTCACCTTATATACAACTTCTTCCTCATGAAGTTTAAACATTCTAGCACATTCCATTTTAATATGAAGTTCTTAACTATACAGAGTAATTGTAATAACATTTTTACCTGAAGAGCTTTCAGTAAAAGTTACAGTCATCTTATTTAAATATAGCTAACATTTGCAGCCTTGAGAACAATCCTACTATCGGTGTACTAGGTGTCGGCTAATGTGAATAGCAATACACCTTTTGGCTTGTTTTGCTGCTGACAAGTAAGCATCACGAAAGTCTAAACTGAACTGTGCAATTAGCAGACATCTGTGCTATGCTTCTTCTGTTTTATAGTATTTAATTCTCCTTCTCATGGGAGTACTTGTGATCTTTGCTCTAAAAATGTTATGCTGCCGAAAGGAAAGTTGAAATAAATGAGTTGCATACTAGCATTCACCCACCCAATTCTAACACATCACATCCAACTCTCATAGTGACTCCATGAACAGCTAATGATGCCATCCATAGAGCTTACTAGGCAAGTAGGAAACAAAAGTAGATTGCCATGTCTTTCTTCGTATCACACACACACACACACACACGCACACACACACACACACACACACACACACACACACACACACACACACACACACACACACACACACACACACACACCTACAAAGAATTTAGAGTCAATGATCCTACACCAAGGCTTAAGATATAGTAAACCTACTAGCCGATAAATTTAGTTCTACATTTACCCCTCTCTCCCCTCAGTCTGTCACTTAAAATGTACTCAAAACTGTCTACCTCCTGCTATCACACAAGACCAAGTCCTAAAAGTGTTATTGAAAGCTAAAAATACTGCATTGATGGGTCATGGCAATATCCCTGGATAAATGTTAAATAGCATGAAGCACAATTTAGCTACACCCCTGACAATGGTCTTCAATCTCAGCGTCTATACAAGTTTTGTACCAAGTGAAAGGAGAACAGATACAGTCATTCCCCTGCATAAGCCTTCCACAGACCCACTCAGTTACAGACCCATAAGTCTGACCAGCCTCATATGCAAAGCCATGGAAAGACAGCATAGAAGTAATCAATCAGGACATAGGTAACGTCCACACAATGGACCCATCTTAGTTTGGATTTGTCAAGAGCAGGTAATGCTTACACAACCAAGAAGATTTTTTTGAAAAGTTCACCAAAGCAATGATTTGGTGCTGGGACCGCTCCTGTTTGGCATCTACTTTTCTGAAGTAAAAGCCAATACCTAAGGACTCTAGCTAAGTTTGAAAATTCCTGCAAGCTAGGAGCAGTCATTGAATCCCAAAATGAGCTAGCCATCCTGCAGGAAGGTTTGTCCCAAATAAATAGCTGGCACCACAATCATGGACTGAAACTAAATGCAAAAAAAATGCATTATTTTCTTCTTTGGGAAGTTGTCTACCCCAAGGAACTTCTACATTGACAGTATGGCCCTAAGAGTTGACCCAGTTGTATGGGATTTGGGAACTTATGTGGACAGTGGCCAAATTTTTGACAAACGTGTCCCTTGCTGTAAGAAAGTATTTATATAGTCCACATATTATAAACAAAGGGACTGTGTCTAGATCTAAGAATGTCACTGTTCCCCTTTACTCAGCTCTTATTAGGCCAATCATTGAATACAGTGCCCTCTTTGGCATGTATCCGTCCAGAGACATGCAACAACTGTAACATCCACACAGATACCTTACTAAAAGGATACAAGGCCTAAACAAAATGTCCTACATGGGACAAATCAATGCACTGTCACTGTACTTTGTATCCTATAAACTGCTAAGAGTTTACCTGTCTCTGGCATATAAAGCAACCTGTGGCCCATTACTGACAGATTTACTGCACATCATGTCAAATGGCATCAGAATCTCGGTCTAGGGATCTAAACCTCTACTGCCCCTGTAATACTAATGGACAGAAGCAGCTCCTAAATGATTTATCATATGCATGGATCCCCTCAAATTATCTATGGCATGATCGTAGTTATTCTCATTAGGGTTGATATATAATTATCAACCATGGGATGGGTAAGGCCAGTCTATAACCAAATATGATGTTATTTTGAGCACAAAAGGGAAAATGGTTAGACTTAAAATGGCCCTCAAGGACAGTTGGCCTAGTACTTATCTATGAACCCATAAACCTATCTACCTTGTGTCCTTGGGATGTGAGAGGAAAAGCCCACAGGAACACAGGAAGGACATATAGACTCCATACAAAACCACCTCAGCTGAATTCCATATGGGAGATCCTCTCACTATAGGCCAACCACACTACATAATGTACCACTGTGCTACTCATGCATATTAGCATACTTACTGACAATTTAACTCTAAGAGGTTGAGTGACCTGTACCAGTGTATGCATTACCCTCTAAACCACTTGAGTGAGTAGATTCCAAGGTAAGGTACAGAGTCCTTCCTTTCACATGAAGAATCACACACTTTAACTGTGCATATTCAAGCCAGCCACTACTGCTTAGTGTTTTAATGTGATCTGGTTTGATAACTTTAATGAAGCCCCCTATCTGTTTCTCTGCAATTAGTTTAATCCTGAGAATACCATTATGCTTCCAGTGCATCTGTCTGACTATTGTGGCCCCACATTTTATGACTTTGCTGTTTCCACACAGATATGTGATATCTCAGAGACTGGCATCTGCATTTAGTCTTAATTAACAGAGTCCACATCTTGTGAACTGTCCGTATAGAATCCTAGCTGAAGTAATTAGTGTTATATGTGAGATGGAGTTTTTTTAACAAATAGGTTAGTATTGACCACTTTGGTGGAGCCAACCTTGATTCTAGAAATTTACTAAGCACGCATGGACCTGTTTAAGTTCCAGGGTCTGCCAGGCTACCTTTTTCTTGTGTGCTGCAAAGCAGATTTTGATATGTACAATATGATATCTTCTCTCTCTCTCTCTCTCTCTCTATATATATATATATATATATATATATATATATACTTTATCATGAATTATTTTGTTTTGTAGGTACCTGGAACACCAGGTTCACGTAAGCATAGACTCACTGACATGGTTATATATCTAGACTTCTTTTATTCTGTTGATATTATTTTCAGCATAAGCCAGTTGTTTCAGCCACCAAAGTCTTTGTATGCTACAGTTTAGCCCGCCATTATAGTACACATTCTGTGAGAAGGGGGTCAGAAGGGCATAATTGAGAAAATGAAACATTAATGATTAGAAGTGAGGATGTTCTGTTATATCAAAGATTCTTTACTTGTTCAGTCACCGGTGATTGTATATTAAAAGAAATACAAAATATAAGACCCATTTAGGCAAGCCATTTTTACACATCGAAAGCCAGTGACAAGAAGAAGCAATGGAATGGATATATTCCACTGCACAACTTTTTGGAGTTTTGGTATTTTTGTTTCCATAATTGTAAAATAATGGGAGCTTTCTTTGACTGACAATTGAAAAAAGTTAGTTGGAGGGTTCATGACATGTCTTGGACTGAGTATAATATGTCAAGCTCTCTGTTATAGCATAGATTTTGTGGCAGGTTAGATATGAGCATGTGCATTATAATGTTTCTGTTAACTTACGTGATTTGTTGCTAGATGTAAAACAGAAGGTATGATCTGTGTGACATATCTGGGTTGGAAAATTTCACCCTACCTATCAAAACCACGCAGGACAGCAATGAGTAAGGGATTCCCTTCTGGCCCAACTTGAATATCTACGACCCATAATAGCCACAACTTCTAAGAAAAACTCCTCTACACTACAGACTATTAAAAACAAAATCTGTTATTTCATCACTAACACACCCTCTAATAAGCGCTGCTGCCTCACCATCAAAGCAGCCAAATGGATCTCAATGCAGCACAGATTATAACTTTTGCTAGACTCTCTCATCTTCAAACGTCTCCATCTTAACTTATTCCCACCACTAGCTGCCAATCTTTATACTTAATACACACACACACACACACACACACACACACACACACACACACACACACACACACACACACACACACACACACACATACAGACTATAATCTCAGATACTTCTCCCAAGCACCCCCCACTCCGACCCCAACAAACCAGGCTGCACTGTACCAATCACCCTTTCTCCATCTTTGCTCCTAAAATGTGGAAATCCCTCCCAAACCACCTAAAGAAACTACAGTCATCTTCTTCACCTTCAGAACTGAACTTAAAAAATTCCTGCACTCCAGATCAAACAGTACTTGCCACACAGCAGGCCATTATAACATATGGGACTCTCAACCTCTAGCATTACTCTCTTCATCTACTAATACCTTTTAAGTTCCCGCCATCCCCTGCCCTGACTCTCATTATCTCTCAGCACTTCTACCATGATGTAAACCGGAAATATAATCAGGTGAATTGTAAAAATTTACATTTTTTCTTGTAAGTATTGCTACATCTATTCATTTCTACTGCACAGTTTTTGTTATATCATTTTACTTTCTTTTTACTTTCTGTTATGTTTTAAAATGTACAGCTTACTGCCTCTCTGTTCTCTTTCTTTTTACTTTCTTTTTACTTTGTTATGTTTTTAATATGTACAGTGTACTGCCTCTCTGCTCGCTTTCTTTTTTCTTGTTTGTGAATTATTTCACCCAGACAGTAATTGCAAATGATCAATTGTGATCACTGTACAACCCTAGTAGTCAAATGCTAAATAAAAATAAAATAAAATATTAGTTTCCTTTCAGGAAATATATGCCATGATGTATTATTCCTGCTAATTTGGATTGTTTCATTTTTATTTTGGTTTTGTTCTATGTTCAGTTTATAATTTCTCTTTGTGGTACTGTTTAATTCTTAATAAAAATCTGTACTTTTTTCAATAAATGTCACTGGATCATTTGTATCTTACCTTTCATTTCTTTTTGTCTTTCTTTTACCTTCCTCATGAATGCATAGATGCTAAGTGTGCCACTGGATTTTTTAAATTCAAACCACCTTCTTATTTTATTATTATAAATTATCCCTCTTCTCACTGATTCAGCCTTGAGCCCCAAATAATGCTAAAAAAATCTAATAACTCTTTTTCCATTTGAGCGAGAAACATATATTCCTTCTAAATGTACTATTTTTCCTAACACACGTATTCAGCATATATGTATTTTCCGAAATGATAAGTACAAACTTTTCTACCAAATTATTTTTTTTAATTTGTTCTAGTATCTCTCTCTCCCTCTCTCTCCATTGATTTATTATACTTTCATACTCGTTAAATGTCACTCCCAAGATCTTAACTTTTTTTCTTGTGAAATATATTTTTATCTCACCAGATCCCTTACACTTATTTATTATTATTATTTTATTTTACATTTGTTGACCGGGATAGTCCGACTGGATACATGTCCATTTTCGGTGGAGGCCCGGGGAGAAAAGCTCCAACATAGATACATTAGAAAAATGTTACATATAGTAAAATATTTGTGAGAAAAAAATTTTACAGACTTGTTCAAACATGCTAGATATAGCTATAACAAATACATAAATTCTATTACAGACTTGTTCAAACATGCTAGCTTAAGATACAACAAATACAGATTATGAGTTTAGTTTCTATCCATAGATCCTGTTGGAGTTACAGGCCCCATACCTCAGGTAAACATTTGCAAAATTATATAAAGGCATCTATTTATAGTCAGATTCAGTTAAGCAAGTTTAGAGTTAGATCATTTCCATAATTAAAAGGTTTAGTTTCTCTACTAGGGTGAGTCAGAGGATGTTTGTACCCTAGTTTCAAGGAATGAGCTAATCAGGGCTGGAGCATGGACAAAGCCAGTGTGATTTCATTTTACTTAACTGCAGACCAGCTTTTAAGAGCTTGTTGATCCTTAATACAAACTCAGTTATAAATCCCTTGTTTTTGTTATTAGAACTAAATCTTCTGCATATGACATACATACTGGTAATACATTTCCTTCCATCTTACATCTTGCCTCCCTCATTTCATACATTCATATCAGTACTGCTGCATTCATTATTAGTACAAATAAGAATATGCTCACAGGCATCCCTGTTTTACTCCCCTCTTAATACTTATTTTTTCCTATCCATCCATTTATCATAACTTGTACCCATGAATTTCTATAACATTTCTTTATTACATTGATATTTTTTCTCCTGTGCCATATCCCTCTAAAATCCGCAGCATTACTTCATGGCTCAATTTATCAAATGCGCTAGCTACGTCACATCCTGTCAGTCTTACTTCTTTCTTTTCTTTCAGTATCATCTCTACTACGTCTTCCATTATAACTAACGTTTATTTCACCTCTTTTCCTTTTATACTATAAATGCCTTTTCCTACTACTTCATCCAATGCTTTCTCCATCCTTTTTTTGTAGTATTTTCATAAAAATATGTCATAGTCAATATTCCTTGGTGTTATGGGCCTCCAATGTTTTTATATTTTTTCTTTCATTCTTTTTCCATATAAAATTTCACTCCACCATGTATGTCTTCTTCTCTTATACCTTCCTTCATCCATTCATTTAATATTTTTAAAATACTTCTCTTTTGTCCTTATTCATTTCCTTGTAATAATCATAACTATAACTTATACAATCGAATCCTTGTGCTGATTCATTTTTACCTTCTTTTATAACCCTCTCTATTTCTTCTACTGTTATATCTTTTTTAATCTTACTTTTTCAGTTATTTTCTTCACTTTCCATTCTTCTTGACCATCCATTTCCTCTTTTTCATGCATCTTCTCTACAAAACTTTTACCACCTCCATAATATCTTCTTGTTTGTATTTTATATTTTGTTTTCCATCTGATATAGCATCCATCCTTTTTACTTTTCTCATTTTCACTTCTTTTCCTAAATAAGGGGTAACTTCTTCTTTCTTCCCTTTTAGAAATACAAATATTGTCTATGTAACATAAATTTTACTTTTTCTCTATTCTTTTGATACCCTTATTTTGTCACATCTTTTTACTCTTTCTTTCTTGTAATTCCATAAAATGCCTTTATATTTAATCTTTTTTTAATTCTTCTCACAACTTTGAAATATATTTTTATACTTTGCGTATATACTACCCATCACTTTGTCCAAATTTATAAAATGGTCTTATTGTCATATAATCTTGCCATAGTATTTATTTTCTCATATAATTTTCCTCCTTTTTAAACTCCGCAGTTAATCTCTTTATCCATTTTCCTCCTTTATTATTTTGCTCTCTTCTATTCTAGTCCATACTGTTCTATGATCTGAAAACTCTGCCATCATTATTTCTTTCATGTCTTTAGAACAAATTATGTAATTAAGTTCAGTCTTACAAACTCCTTTTATATGTTCCGTCTCTATTCTTTCCTACTTTTAAATCCACACATTGTATTACATCCATTAACATCTTAATATCCTGTGTTATTTTCCCTTTTCTTTCCTCATGTTACAGTTAAAATCTCCTACCATCATTACAGGCATATTTACTAACATATTTTATATTTCTTCAAACAACTGTTTTCTCGCCATCATATTAGCATGTGCATAAATCAGTATTAATCTTATACATTTTGTCTCATTCTCAAACCACATATCACTACTCTTCCTAATACTACTATTGTTACATCTAAAATTCTTATTTCTTCATTTTTATAAGAATTTCTATTCCAGAACATGTCTCATTTCCTACCAACCAAACAATTCCCCCTCCCCACCACACTGCCTATATTCTTTTCCTTTTTCTTGTTTGTTACATCTGGTATCTAGCAAACAAAAGCATCCATTTTTATTTTTATACCATTCCACCATCACCAAACCTCTTACATCATTTCTAATGCTATTCATTTTAATGCTAAAATTCCTATATCATGTTTTCCTTTTTTGTGTGTTTTACTTCCTGATTTTATTTTTCTATTGCTTAACCTAAGTCTCCCACCAATTGATTTTTCACTATCTTGTTCTTGTTCTTCTCCTGTCCTGATTTTTCTCTCTTCTTCACTTTCTAAAATTGCAAACCCTTTCTCTTCCTTTGTATTAATAACCTTACTTTGAACAGTTATTTCTTCTCAAAGTACCTCTTCATTATATAACTTTTTTTCAGCGTCTTCCCCCACATACCTCTTTCTCTTTCAACATCTTCTGTATAACATTTTCTACTGTTTGTCTTTCTTTTGAGGTTCTCTCTTCATTTACTCTTTCCTTTTCTAAAATGGGACAGTCAAACCAGATGTTTCTAAATTCTTTACATTTTCTACTGTTATGGGACAAGATCAATCGTATTAAAATGTATATTCATTTCCAGTTTCATTAATGATTCTATAATATGATTGTTAAAGAAAAATATAATTGATATGCAGGACTGTGGAAAAATACAGTTTATTTTTTTATTTTTATTTTATTTTTTTATTTTACATTTGTTAGCCGGGATGGTCCAACTGGATACTTCTCCATTTTCAGAGGAGTCCCGGGGAGAAAAGCTCCAAATTACATATAGAAATTACAAATTACAAATATTAGGAACATAGCACTTATGTTATAGGCATTACAAAATAAATAATCCAATAAATTGAGGTTACATAGAAGCTGATTGTAGACATAGTACATCCATCCATCCATGAGCCTGAGGCATACTTTTCAATTAAAAGCAGTAGTTAAGATAACATATTACCTTGGGTTTAAGAAATTATATTTACACAAACAATACCTAGAGTAGCTAACATAAAGGATCTCATTGGTTAAATGAGGAGAGATGGACGGGCAGGCGATATGTGGGGTCCTAGTCCGGGTTGGTACAGGGACATATCCAGTGTGATTTGAGGTGGCTTTTAAGTTTGTGTTTAAATATAGTTGGTGAAGACTCTAGGGTAATGTCAGCTGGTAGTGAGTTCCAGTTTTTACCGACAGAGTTGGAGAAGAGGGAGTCACCTGCAGCATGGTTGGATTTGATCGTACGTACTAGGAGTTTGGTGGATGAGCAGAGTGTTCGGTTGTTGCTGTAGGGGCAGATTATGTTTCTTAGGGCTGGGGTGGTGTCCAGATGGTGGAGGATTTTATGGGCAACTTTGAGCTGGTTGAGCTGTAGGAGGTGGGGTAGTTACAGCCAGCCCAGGAGATTCAGGTTCTGGCAGTGGTGGGTACGGTAGGATGAGCCAGTTGCAAATCTAGCAATGTGGTTGTAGCATGTTGACAGTTTTTTAAGATCGGTTTTACTCAGGTGGGAGAAGAGAGGGGAGGCATAGAGAAGGGTAGATAGGAGATGGGAGCGGGCAATTGCAATTCTAGCTTGCAGGGTGAGGAATGATTTGATCCTGTAGAGACTACCGAATTTTTTATTGATAGTTTTTATAGTTTGATTGATGTGTGCATCAAACCTGAGGTTGTTGTCGATCGTGACACCCAGCAGCTTAGTTTGGTTTGCTGGGGAGATGATGGTACCATTATTAGCTGTTATGTTGAACAGTGGTGAGGAGGTCCTATATGTTGGGGTGAAGAGAAGTAACTTAGTTTTGTTGGGATTTAGTATTAGGCGTTGGTTTAGTAGCCAATTTTCAACCTTGTTGAAGGTGCTTTGGGTTATTGTGGTAAGTTTTGCTGGGGTGGAGGCAGAGCAGATCAAGGTCGAATCATCTGCATATTGAATGCAGGTAGCCTCTGGTATGACTGTGCTAAGTTCATTTATAAAGATGGAGAAAAGAAGGGGACCTAGTATTGAGCCCTGGGGGACTCCAAGTCTGATGGAGAGGTGTGAGGAGAGTTTTCCCTGCCACAGTACAGACTGTCGCCTGCCTTGTAGGTAGGACTCAAACCATTGGAGGGCCTGTTTGTTTAAGTTATAGGCCTCCAGGCTATTCATTAGCATTTTCTGATCCACCATGTCAAAGGCCTTGTTTGTTACCTAAGTTTTGTGTTTTGTTACACAGTTTCATAAGCTGAAGTTACTATTGTGTTTCAACTGCATTTTTTTAATGTTTAACGGGGAAAAAGTAAGTATTGAAGAAACAGAGGCATGTTGCTAGTGTAAAAGGAATTTGTTAGCCTGATTCCTCCAGGCTAGGAGTGACTTGTTGCTAGGGTAAGTTTGCTGATAAGAAAAATGTCCAAGGTCAAAAAACAAGATCCTTGGAGCAGGTGGGTCATGTAAAAGAAGGTGTTTGCGTGAAGTCCAAGGTGAGAATCATGAGGAATGAGAACATTTCTAAAGTCATTGATTTGCCAAATTTACTGTAATATCAAAATCTTGCATGGTTGAATTGATAAGCAAACGTATAAAAGATGCAGTTTCCTTTGTTCGTGGAGACTGGTTTACCAATTTCTATGAAAATAGTCTCCCAGCACTGTAAATAAAATTTCTGTTTGCACATCCTGAAGCGTTATTCCTGACTGAAGGCAGGTAAAGTACATTCTTAATGTTATTTATTTACTAGCTTTAACATTATGGTGCCATGACTTGGATCTGAACTTTGGTATTGCTGCAAGGCAGTAGTGGAATGGGGTCTATCACAGACTTTCTTTGAATTCCACATTGTTTTGTATATAATAGTCAGCGACTCAGATATGTAGCTATTCAGGGTATGCAAATATACTAGCCTTGTCAGGAGAATTGTTTTTGTAAAAAAAGGGGGTTGTGGTTTCCGTCTTTTAGATAATTTTAGATAAATGTAGAATGAGTGAATAATTGAGTTTTGTTAAATGACTGAGTTTGTTTATATGGTATGCAAAGCAATAGTGGGAGGACCCCACAGGAAATGTGTTGCTAGTGGGAGGACTCCAGAGTAAATTAGAAAAGTTTATTAATGTATGTGCACATACAGCAAAGGACAAATTAACACTAGGAGGTGCCTTGTGTTGAGGGCATTACCCTCAGGATTGAAAGGTAAGAGGTATGAGAAATGTTTTGTGTTGTTAATGTATGAACAAAAGAGAGAGAAAAAAGAAAAAAGTTAAAGAATAAGTTAAAACAAGTTGATGAGCCTATAGCATGTTGGGACACAAGAGTATATGCTGTTAAAACCAATTCATGAGCCCATAGCACACTGGGACATAGGTGTGATTATGTGAAAGTACCCTCAGAGGGTTTAAAAGAGTGGTCAGTTCTGGACACAATAAGTATCTGCCCCATTATCCCGATTGCAGTGCTGGAGCTGTAACTTTTGAGCTTCCGACAGGACAAAAGCAAGGGGGTGCTGTGATAAAAGGCTGATCAGAACCTCTCCTCTGTCACTACATGATGACAGAATTCTTACCCTTCCCTCCATGTAGGGTGTGTGGATTGCTATACTTATTTTCTGTCCTGTGAACTGCCAGAATCCAGAATCTGTAAGATAAGTTTAAAAAAAATAAAAAAAAAATTTAAAATGGAAACAAAGATAAGCAAGCAAGATCAAATCTCTGAAAAGGGAACACCTGCATATTTTATGTATCATAATTATGGAAAAGAAAGTTGTAAGTATTTGCATGACTAGTTTCAGTTACTAACCATTGTTCTAGTAGGGTATTTCCATTAAACAGAGCTTATGATAGGACTACATTGATGACATTAAAAGGTATTTTGCAAAAAAAGAAAAGCAAATTAAGTTGGGAACAAATGCCAATATTTTATTCTTGGTACACTAAAGCACTTAAAAGGGAAAAGGAGTCGGCATAAAGGGGGTTACAGAATGCTAATAAAAAATTGTTGAGAATGAGACAAAAATGCAACAGGTAAAAGATGTTAAGTAGGCAGTACAGACCAGTAAAAAGGGATCCCTTTATCCTGTCTTAGCAGGTTTGGATAAACTAAAGAAGGCCAAAAGGCAGAAACTTCTGAAGGGGATGATAATCCTCCAGCAGCTACTGCACCCCCACCCCCATATGCACCGGTGTGGGTACTTCCTGTACAAGATTCTGCTGTTTCTCAGACCCCTACCTTTCAGTCAACTGTCCATTGGATACCCAGTCAGCATGATACTGTTACATCTCAGACTAATTTCCCTGTTCAGTCTTCATCTTCTGAACAGGCATCTGTAGTTGGGGGGGGGGGGTTCTTCTTCCTATCCTTCTCAAACAACTTGTACTTCTCCAACAGAGTAATTGGTATTTAATACTCCTGTAGCTGAAAACTTTACAAATCAGGCAGCTGGAAAACCCAAGGGATTGAGGCAGAAGCAGGAAAGGGGTAAAGGAGATTTAGTAAAAGTGCTGGCTGCGGGGAAACAAAGTACAGCTGGTTGGCAACAACGAGCTGGCAGTGCCCCTCCTGCTTCATCTGACACATCTTGCTTCAATTGTGGAGAAGCAGGACATTGGAGAGGAAAATGCCCATGCAGGCAAAAGCAGGGAGTCCAAGATACTTGGACTGAATGGTAACCAAATTATAATAATGCAGTTTTTCTTCCACCATTGAAAGGAGTCAGGAAGCACCATACTGACTAGGTCAGGAAAATAAAACAAAAATAAATCTTAATCCTCTACTGCCAATAGATCAAAACAGACCTTACATTAAGGTGAAAGTAAATTCATGGAAAATTCCATTTCTGTTGGACACTGGAGCCACTAGGTCTGTGTTTAAAAATATTTCAGATAGTCAAATACCAATATCAAAGCATAAAGTAAAGGCAGTTGGAGTAACAAATGTTACCGTTATGTATCCTGTCTCAGAACTTATCCCGATTTCTTTAGGCCCGATCGAAAAAAGGCATTCTTTCCTTTTGAGTACTACTGCACCAGTAAATCTGCTTGGGAGAAATCTACTGTGAAAACTGGGGTGTACTATTTACTGTACATCAGAAGGGGTGTACTTGGATGTTCCAACAGAATCAGAGGAGGAAGTATTAGTAGTTTTAGCAGAAGCTGAGGAACAACCTGTTGGAAGCATACAGGCAGATGAAAAGTTACTACAGCAGGTACCTGCCAACTTGTGGGCTAAACATACAAATGAAGTAGGGATACTAAAATCAGCAGAACCAGTAAAAATAAAACTAAACCCATCAAAACCTCTCCCTAGATTTCCACAATATCCACTAAAGCCAAAAGCAGAGCAGGGAATCAAACCTGTAATTCAGTCTCTGATACAGCAAGGAATAATAATACCAGCAAAAAGCCCTTGTAATACTCCTATTTTCCCTGTAAAGAAGCCAAAAAAGATACTTATAAATCTGTACAAGATTTAAAGCTCTAAGGGCTGTAAATAATGCAGTATTACCTACTTTTCCTGTCGTTCCAAATCCAGCAATAATACTGAGTTGCATACTACCTACAGCTAGTTATTTTTCCATAATAGATTTGTGTTCAACATTCTTTTCTATACTTATTCACCCTGAGAGTCAGTTTCTGTTTGCTTTACCTTATCAGGGACAGCAATATATCTGGACATGGTTGCCACAAGGATACACTGAATCTCCTTCATTATTTTCTCAAATTCTCAAAAAGATTTGGAGAATGTGATATTTCTGGGTGGGTCTGTGTTAGTACAATATGTAAATGATTCACTAACAGCATCAAATTCCTTTCAGCAGTGTCAGCAGGGCACCCTGAATCTTCTGACTATCCTTGCAGAAAAGGGACACAATGTGTTGAAAGAAAAACTACAACTGTGGTCACCTCAGGTACATTATCTTGGCCATTTAATATCTCAGGGTAGCAGACAGGTATTACCATCTCATATTGATGCAATATCTAAGGCCCCACGTCTAACTACTCAGCGACAGCTTAGATCTTTCCTAGGTATGACAGGATACTGCAGACAGTGGATTCCTAACTACACAGAAATTGCTAAACCTTTGACAAATCTTTTAAAGCAGGATACACTGGAACTTCTCCCTTGGGATAGTGAAGAGGAAAATTCATTTCAAAATTTAAAACAAGCTTTAGCTACTGCCCCAGCTTTAGGGTTACCAGACTATGATACAACTTTTATTTTATTCTATCATGAAAAAAATGGATTTGCTCAGGGATTGCTTGCACAGAAACATGGAGACAGCTATCGTCCGTTAGTTTATTATAGCACAGCACTTGATTTTGTTGCAAAAGGATTTCCACCCTGTTTAAGGGCAGTTGCTGCTGCTGCCATTTTAGTTAATCTTGTACAATTGCTGGTGCTCGGGCATGATCTTATAGTAGCCATCCCTCATTCTGTATCATCTCTTTTATTTAAAATGAAATCTCAACCATACTCGACTGCGCATCTAACTAAATATGAACTTACGCTTCTTTCTGATCCATCTATTTCTCTGATCCGCTGACCCATTTTAAATCCTGCATCTCTGTTGCCTACTGCTGAGGATGGTGAAGAGCATGATTGTGTGTGTGTAACAATCTGCTTTCTCCTAGGAAAGACTTAAAGAACATTCCTATACCCAACGCCAAAGTCAATCTGTTTGTGGACGGTTCCTGTGGAAGAAATAAAAGGGGACAACTCATAGCAGGTATATCCATTTGCACGAAGATACAATATTGTTGCAACAAAGATTAGAGGGTGTTCATTCTACTCAAATAGCTAAATTAGTGGCTCGGCAAAAACCCTGTGAGGTAGCCAAAGACAAGGTGGCCAACATTTTTACAGACAGCCATTATGTCTTTGGGGTGGTACATGATTTTGGGCAACTTTGGAAACAGAGAGGGTTTTTGACCTCTTCGGGAAATCAAATTAAAAATTCAGGGTACATAAAATCATTGTTAGATGCACTGCTGCTACCTAGAAGACTGTCTGTAATCAAATGTGCCCATCAAAAAGGCATAAATGTTATAACAAAGGGCAACAATTTGGCAAACCAAACTGCTAAACAAGTAGTAAAGGATTGTTGTAAAGATCTGTGCATGTTAACTATGACAAACTCCAACAGTAATGATATGTTCAATTTTAAGAAGTTGTCAGCCTTTCAAACTAAAGCATCACAGGAAGAAGTTCAGAGGTAGCTTAGGGATGGATGCAACAAATCCGTCGCTGGGTTGTGGTGACATCCAGACAGCTGACTAGTGGCACCTGCCTCTTTACCACCTTACCTGGTAAGGACATATCATCTATCAGTCCATGCAGGTAAGACAGCTTTATCTAAACAAATTACCCAAAGTTGGTATGCCCCTCATGTCTCCTCTTTGATACATCGGTACGTAAATAATTGTGCTATATGTTAAGAGTATAATGTAGTAAAAATGCAAACATTAAGACTGCATGTTTACAACCACCCTGAGAACCTTTTGTTAACGTGCAGCTGGACTTTATCCAGATGCCTAGGACTCATAATTTACAATTTATTTTGGTGGTGATGTGCATGTTTTTGGCATGGGTGGAAGCTTACCTATTTCTCAAAGCTAACATAGTCACAATTATCAAAACTCATGTATGATTTTATACTGAGATTTGGTATACTGTGTACTATCAATAGTAACCAGAGAACAAATTTTAATAATTCATTAATAAAAGAGCTATGCAAAATTTTAATACTTAGTTGAGTCTTCACTGTCCCCAACTATCGACAGTCATCTGGACTAGCAGAGAGGGTTAATAGGACACTTAAAAATAAAATTTCAAAGATTTATGCTGAAGCACTTAAAGTGGCCCAAAGCCCTCCCCTTAGCATTAATGAGTGTAAGAGTCTCTCTAAATAATACCAGAATGTTGAGTCCATATAAAATATTAATGGAAGACCCATGGCCCTTCCAGCTACCCCTCCCGTGGAAAATGCATATTTAACTTTGTCAGACAATGCTATACTTTCTTATTGTCAGAAACTTGTTTATTTTTGCAGCAGTATTATCAAACAGTAAAAGCAGCCTTTCCACAACCTCCTGACCAGCCCTGTCATTAACTACAGCTGGGTGACTGGGTTTACGTCAAAACTTTCTAAAAAGAGAACTGTATAAGCCCAAGGTGGAAAGGCCCTTTCCAGGTGCTGTTAACAACTCTGACTGCTGTTCACTGTGCAGGACTACCAATATGGATCCATTCATCTCATTGCAAAAAAACCTGTCATGTGGGAGCCCCAGACAAATCATTGCAGCCAACAGAGGGAGATCGAGGTGCAACAGATGAACCATCTGCCCAGTGAGGAAAGTCAACGTCAGTAACAGTCCACGATGAATCCAGTGACAACAGGTACCCTTGCTTTTTTTTCCTGCTGTTTCCTCTTCTAAACTGGTTGAGAAAACACAGTTTCTTGCTGGTTCTTAGCCAATATGCTATAGACTTGAATGTAACAAACTGTTGGGTATGTTCGCATATACCTCATCATTCTAAGGCAGGGATTTCTATGATTTCCATCCCTGCATCGCAGGTATCATTTGAAAAGGATCTTAGTGACATCAATCTAACTTGGTATAATGTGACTAATTTCTCAAAGGTTGTGTCTCTTCAACTTACAACCACACATCATGGGGACACATGTTATGCCAAAAATGGGACTGTACTGGTAGGAACCAGCAAATGTAATGACACCAGACATAAAGGAATATTAGACTCTTTGCACTTAAAAAGCTATGACTGGGGGCATGGCATAGGTATGATAAAGGACCGTTGCTACAGCTGCAATGATAATGCCTCCACCTGGTTGCCTACAAACTGGTCTGGATACTGCATTGTGGGCTATATTACTCCTGCTATTCAGCATTTCAAAACTCCTCTAGCAGGTAGACTGAAAAATAAGCAGGCAATCCACTAGGCAAAGCAAGTATTTTCAGTCTTTACTCCTGAGTATGGAGTGCAAAGGACAATGCTCGAAATCACCATGCTTGCTCAAATTCTTCAGGAGGTAGTCAATGAAACTTCGCATCACATCAGAATGGCAAATCAAACAATGACTGAAATTTAAACTGTAGTGTTGCAAAATCGATTGGCACTTAATATAATGCTTGTTGCAAAAAGGAGGGGGGATCATATGCCCTCATAGGAAGTCATTTCTGTTCATATATTAGTAACTATCATGATGAACAGGAAACACTGGCAAGTTTCATGGAGCAAAGGGCCAAGAATTTGGACAACATATCAAAGCAATGGACACTTTTTGAATGGTTGGGCAGTGTTTTTGGTAATCTGCAAACTAGTATAGTAAAGGGTATTCTAATCATACTTTTTATTATATTTTTGATCATTTTAATATTTTCTATTTTGAAGGCTGTAATTACAAGATGTTTAACCTTGCCTGCATGTGAAATATCACTGCACATACCAGATAATGAAATTTCTATCACATCAGATGAATACTATAATGCTTAAGCTTATTTCATTAAACTAAAAAAAAAAAAACTAAAAAAAAAAAATAATATATATATATATATATAATTACATGTATTGTATGACACTAACAGCATCAAAGGGGCAAAGGGAGAGGCTGTTATGGGACAAGATCAGTCTTATTAAAATGTGTATTAATGTCCAGTTTCATTAATGATTCTATAATATGATTGTTAAAAACAAATATAATTTGTATGCAGGACTGTGGAAAAATATAGTTTCACAAGCTGAAGTTACTATTGTGTTTCATCTGCATTCTTTTAATGTTTAACAGGGAAAAAGTAAGTGTTGAAGGAACAGAGGCATGTTGCTAGTGTAAAAGGAATTTGTTAGCCTGATTCCTCCAGGAGTAACTTGTTGCAAGGGTAAGTTTGCTGATAACTGAAATGTCCAAGGTCAGAAAACAAGATCTTTTGAGCAGATGGGTCATGTAAAAGAAGGTGTTCACGTGAAGTCCAAGACGAGAATCACGAAGAATGAGAACATTTCTAAAGTCATTGATTTCCCAAAAGTACTGTAACATCAAAATCTTGTATGGTTGAATTAATAAGCAAAAGTATAAAAGATGTAGTTTCCTTTGTTCATTGAGACTGGTTTACCAATTTCTATGAAGATAGTCTCCCGGCGCTGTAAATAAAATTTCTGTTTGCACATCCTGAAGTGTTATTCCTGACTGAAGGCAAATAAGGTAAATTCTTAATGTTATTTATTTACTATCCTTAACATTACAAGCACGCTTACAGTTTTCCCCTGTACCTGTACCAGCCACACTTTCATTTGTTACAGTCTTGTACTAAATTACTTTCATCCCCACAGAAATAACATGCTTTGGTTTGACCCCTGTATCTAACAAATCCTTTCTTACCATTCACAATTTGTATTTGAAATAGTTGACTTTTCCCATCCTTAACATTCATAGTTCCCCACACTTTCCAAACCTGAATCCACACATTTTTTCATCAAATATATTTTTTAATTCATGTATTGTACTACATAGTGAAATAAAAAAAAAGATTTAACTCATGCTTGTCCATATCTGAAGTCCTAAATTGCATTTATTTTCTTTTTTAGTTGTAGTCACATGCTCTGAAACAGAGAGTATTTCCATGGTGCTATTGTATTTCTTTTATCAGTCTTGGTCATAAGCCTTTTCAGCAAGTTAAAGCTTTCAAATGTCACTTTACAAGAATGTTAAGCTCGCAAATTAATTAATGCTCTTATGTCTTTAATGTTAAATCCTGGGGCAAAATAATACTATGCATAATGTCATACCTGTTCAAACTGCCATCCCTCTTACTTCTTATTCTTACCACTGATCATCTTCACTGTGGCTGTTGAAAAACTGCAATTGTTTGTCTCACATCAGTTCCTTCTTCCATTCTTCCCTGCCTTCCTACATCTGCATAACTTTTTCTTTCTTATAACAAAATCCTGTTGCAAAGGTAAAGCTGAAGATTGGCTACTCCACCAGCTGAAAAATGCCTCCATTGTTTTCCCTTCAACAGCTTTTTTTTTTCCAGTCTCTCAGTTTCTTCTTCCTATAATACTCTCACCACCATGTCACTCCATCTAGCTTCTGCTCTTTCCTTTGGTCTGCCTGGTTCACCAAATTTATCAGCACTTGTGTCTCCAGTCCTCCATTTTCCAGCTCTGTAACAGTTATTTCATCTCCTTCTTCTTTCTTTAGTAACTTTTTGCCTGTTCCTCTCTCCAGTTCTGTTGTACTCTCTTCCATAATGGGATTCCCAGAACTGCAGTAGCAGCCCTCCAGCTTCACCTAGAAGCTCCAAAGAGTGCTTCATCTCCTCTCTTCCAAAGAGTAGGGGTCCTTTATTCATATACAAAAAGAACTATTATTTACAACATATATACAAATATTTACAAATGTATTAATATATAGATAAACAAATCTATTTTTACGTATTCATAATTTCCTTTCCAATCATACTAAATTTTCATCACTATTAAACCCCCAATCCTTTTCCATAACCACCATCTGATTTTACTTAATATTGTTGCTAAAATCCATTTACCATTAAACAAAACTTAATTTATTTTTTCATTATATATAACCCATATAATATAACTTTTATATATTATTTTAACATATTCTTTACTTCTATTCTTATATCAGTATTCCATCATATCCATGTTTATTTTATCCATTTCATTTATATCTTCAAAAAATATTCTTTATGTAGTTTTCCCCATAACATTTTTAATTTTTCACATTTCAAAAACACATGCTGCATAGTTTCTTCTTCTTGACAATGTAAACATATTTTATCACATTCTTTTTATAGTGCATATTTCTTTTTACTGGCAATTTATCTATTACCAGTCCCCACAAAAAATCTTGACAGTCTATTTTCTGATTACACCATTTGCTTCATATTTTTATAGCTTTAATTTTTTCATCTGTTAGATTTATGCATGTTTTTGCATAGTAATGTTTTATTCTTACATTCTTAGAAAATACTTTTCTTTTTCTATACCATCAATTTTTATTTTCCACAAAAATATTTTTTCTTGGTAACATTTTATTTTTTTCATTTATACACTCTTTTTCTGTTTTACTCTTTTTTACCATACCCCCAAATTTATCATACTTATATTTATACAGTTTTATTACTAATCTCTCATCTTTTTCACTTATCTACATTTAATACTTTGTACAAATTTAATGAGGCAGCATGCCACTACTGGGTTAATTAACACTAAACATCCTTCCTCTTTGCATACATACAAACTATACCGCTCATCCCTGTCTTATACCATTCTTCCTATGTACTTCTTGGCTTAATCAGCCATATACAAGTATTTTTAATTTATTATTACTATACACTGGTGTACATAATTTCCTAACTTTCTCATTTATATTATATTCTTTCATTATTACCAATAAGAGTTCACATGTCCAGTTGTATCAAATGCCTTATTAAGGTCTCCTATCATGATTTTCGTTTCTTCTTTTCTTTTCATAGTATCATCCACAATTTCTGTAGCTATCATTAATAATTCTTGACAATCCTTCCCCTTTATACTATGTATACTATCTTCCATAGTATTTTCCATTTTAGTTTCAAAATCTCTTTTGTATCATTTTCATAAAGATCCTATAATAATTATTATTCAGTACTATTAGTCTCCATTTTTACTTGTCTTCAATCTTCCTTCTTTATATGAATTTAAGTACTCCTCTACATAATTTTTTATACATAAAATCTTCATTTAATCATCATCATCATCTTCTTTCGGCTGTTCCCATTAGGGGTCGCCACAGCGGATCATCTGTTTCCATTTCTTCCTGTCCTCTGCATCATGCTCTTTCACACCAACCGCCTGCATGTCCACTCTCACCACATCCATAAACCTTATCTTAGGCCTTCCTCTTTTCCTCTTACCTGGCAGCTCCATCCTTAGCATCCTTTTCCCAATATACCCAGCATCCCTCCTCAGCACATGTCCAAGCCAACGCAATCTCGCCTCTCTTGCTTTGTCTCCAAACTGTCCAACCTGAGCTGACCCTCTAATATACTGATTCCTAATCCTGTCCATCCTAGTCACACCCAGTGCAAATCTTAACATCTTTAACTCTGCCACATCCAGCTCTGACTCCTGCCTTTTCGTCAATGCTACTGTCTCCAACCCATATAACATAGCTGGTCTCACTACTCTCTTGCAGACCTTCCCTTTCACTCATATTGGTACCCGTCTGTCACAAATCACTCCTGACACTCTTCTCCACCCATTCCACCCTGCCTGTACTCTCTTCTTCACCTCTCTTCCACACTCATCATTACTCTGAACTGTTGATCCCAAGTACTTAAACTCATCCACCTTTACCAACTCTACTCCCTGCATCCTCACCATTCCTCTACCCTCCCTCTCATTTACACACATATATTTTGTTTTAGCCCTGCTGACCTTCATTCCTCTCTTCTCTAAAGCATATCTCCACCTCTCCAGGGTCTCCTCAACCTGGTCCCTACTCTCACTACATATCACAATTTCATCTGCAAACATCATAGTCCACGGGGCCTCCTGTCTAATCTCATCTGTCAACCTGTCCATCACCACTGCAAATAAGAAAGGGCTCAGAGCAGATCCTTGATGTAATCCCACCTCCACCTTAAATGTATCTGTCACTCCCACCACAGTCCTCACCAATGTCACACTACCCTTGAACATATCCTGTACCACTCTTACATACTTCTCTGCCACTCCCGACTTCCTCATACAATACCACAACTCCTCTCTAGGCACCCTGTCATATGCTTTCTCTAAGTCCACAAAGACACAATGCAACTCCTTCTCTGTATTTCTCCAACAACACTCTCAGAGCAAATATTGCATCTGTAGTGCTCTTTCCTGGCATGAAACCATACTGCTGATCACTAATCATCGCCTCCCTTCTTAACCTAGCTTCCACTACTCTTTCCCATAACTTCAAGCTGTGACTGATCAGTTTTATCCCTCTGTAGTTACTGCAGCTCTGCACATCACCCTTATTCTTAAAGATAGGTACCAAAACACTTTTTCTCCACTCCTCAGGCATCCTCGGACTTTCCAAAATTTCATTAAACAATCTGGTTAAAAATTCCACTGCCATTTCTCCTAAGCACCTCCATGCTTCCACTGGTATGTCATCTGGGCCAACAGCCTTTCCATTTTTCATCCTCTTCATAGCTGTCCTTACTTCCTCCTTGCTAATCTGCTTCACTTCCTGATTCACTATCCCCACATCATCCAACCTTCTCTCTCTCACATTCTCTTCATTCATCAGCCCTTCAAAGTACTCTTTTCATCTACTCAACACACTTTCCTCACTTGTGAGTATGTTTCCCTCACTGTCCTTTATCACCCTTACCTGCTGCACATCTTTCCCAGCTCTGTCCCTCTGTCTAGCCAATTGGTACAGGTCCTTTTCTCCCTCTTTAGTGTCCAGTCTCTCATACAACTCTCTATATGCCTTATCCTTAGCTTTCGCCACCTCTCTCTTTGCCATGCGCCTCATCTCCTTATACTCATGTCTACTTTCTTCATCTCTTTGACAATCCCACTTCTTCTTCGCCAGCCTCTTCCTCTGTATACTCTCATGTACTTCCTCATTCCACCACCATGTCTCCTTGTCCTCCTTCCTCTGTCCAGATGTCACACCAAGCACCTTCCTAGCAGTCTCCCTTACTAGCTCTGCTGTAGTTACCCAGCTATTCGGTAACTCTTCATTGCCTCCCAGTGCCTGTCTTAACTCTTCTGAAATCCACCTCACAATCACCCTTTTTTAACTTCCACCATTTAATCCTTGGCACTGCTTTCACACTCCTCCTCCGCTTCTTGATCACCAACATCATCCTGCAGACCACCATTCTATGCTGCTTAACTACACTTTCCCCAGTCACCACTTTACAGTCTCCATTCTCCTTCAGACTAGCCCTCCTACATAGGATATAATCCACCTGTGTGCATCTTCCTCCACTCTTGTACGTCACCCTATGTTCCTCCCTCTTCTTAAAATATGTATTCACCATAAAATCTTCATTTAACCATTCATTCAAAATTAAAAATATATATATTTTGCCAATCTTAAATCCCTTAAATTTTATACATTTAATACCATATTCAATGTGGTCCTGCAGCCAAATCTATATTTACTTGCCCTAATACTTTATCTAACTCATTTAAAGAAAGTTCCCTTTTCAGCCCTTTATTCTCTTTTTCTGTTACTCTTTTTTACTTTACATATTTTCTCACTGCCTTCTTATTTCTTTAAACATTTCTTGTACATATTGTACTACACTATTCATAATCTTTCCTGAGCTCTATTTCTGCTTTTACATTTTTATCTCTGTCATTACACTACCATCTTCACTCACTAATCTGCTTAAGTAACTCGATACAGCTTCTCTTTTTCCTTGTAAAAATATATTTGCTTATATAACAATTCTTATACTTTTTCTTGATTTCTTTCATATATATATTTTTTGTTAAAGTATTTTCTGATTTTCTAAATATGTCAATGCATCATATGTTCTTTTATGTTTTTCTTTCTCTACTTTTCTTACATCATAGTGCCATTGTAAAAAGCATTTTTTATATTTTTTTAAATATCATCTACCATCCAGTCCAATTTTTTAAAAATGTTTTCATAGCAGTATGATATTTCCATAACTGTATTACTAATCTCTTCCCTTCTTCGTGCCATGCTTTCTCATTTATCCTTTGCATTCCTTTGCCTATTTTTATATATTCCCTGTTTTCCTTTATCTCTAGCCATATTGCAAGATGATCAGAAAATCTTGTTTCAACTATCTGCCTGTCTCATATAACTAAACATTCTGTACTACAAAATAATCCATTTTAGTTCTATATATACCCCTTTTGTAAGTCCATAAAATTTTGTCCTAGAGTTTTAAATTACCACATCTTATATCTTGTAACATTTTTCTTATATCATTTCCTTTCTTTTTACGCGTGCCTCTTAAATCACAATTAGTCTCCTGTTTTCATAATAGACATATTTATCACTACATAGGCTAAAATCTGATGAAATTATCTTTCCCTTTCTTTATAATCAGTATAAGCATATAATGTTATAATTCTATATACCTGTTCTTTCCATTTTAAATCTACAGTGGCTAATCTTCCTATTTTTGCTAAAGTTACACCTAATATCTTTACTGTATTTCTACAGAATACATCTATTTCAGAACATCTCTTGTTTCCCAAATTCAAGATTATTTTTCCCCATAGTTTTTCTGTTTGTAATCTTTCTTCATTTGTTAAATATCTTCTGTCTTCTAATATAATTATATCTACAGCACATGTATTACATCACTCCAAAATCCTTATTTTTCTTACTTTATTCTTAATAGTATTAACATTTACAGAAAGCACTCTAAAATTTTAATTTTCTTTTTTCCTTAGATTCATGTCCTCCCCGCAGTCGAGTGGCCTCCGAAAGACATGCGTGAATGGGCGTGCCTTCGCTGAAGGTTGGGCATCGGGCTGGCAACTCGGCACCATAAAAATCGACTGCCAATCATTAGCGGACTGGAGTTCCACTGTGGCAACCCCTAACAGGGGGAAAGCCAAAAAGACAAACAAACATGATTTCATAAATTGATCACTAATTACTAGACTAGCTAGCTTTATAGGCCATTCTAAGCCAAATCAATTTCCCTCCCAAAAGTGAGAATCAAACATTGTACCTTGTGTCAGTGAGTCAAACACCTTAACCATTATACCAACCACCGACCATTTGCTGCATATATATTCTTTTTCATCCAATTCCTTTCTCTTTCTTTTCACTTAACACCTTTTCATTTTCTTTTCTGTCTTTTTTGTCTTTAACCACCTCCTAGTTTATGTCTTCTTCATCACTTATTTCAGAACCTTATTCTATGTCCTCTTTATTTCTCATGTATTTTTTTCTATTTCCTACTCTAATAATTCTTCTTATTGTTCAGCTTATCTTTCTTTTTCCTTACTTTTATTTTCATTTTTATAATCCACCCATAAATGTCCAATGTTGTTATATTTATAACATTTCATTTCACATTTTTTGCATCGTCCCATTTCCCCATAAATATAAAATTTTCTCTTGTCACAGTTATTTATCAAATGTCCTTCTTTTCAACAAAAAAAACATGGTTTGGGCTGTCCCCAGTATTTTATGACACCACTATTCCCCTCTACATTTATTATGCTTGATATATGTATATTTTTTCTCTTTCTGTTTTTAAAACAATATTAGAGTTGTAGGCACCAATCCATAAATCCTTTTTGCCATAACCTTTGCAATGTCCAGTACTTCTTTACATAAAGTTTTCAAATGTCCTTTCAAAGTCTCTCTTTCTACACCTGTCCAAAATTGTACATGAATTTTCTTTTTTGTCTCCCTGTTGAATTCTTTTATCATATAATGATTCCATGGGTTACAGTCTTTGTTATATATTCTCCCAAAAAATTTCCATTGAAGAAACAGTCTCAAATATAATGCCACAAAATGTCTCTTTGTTAATAAGGATGAATTATCTTACCTCATGTGGTTTTACACCCAAAGGAGCTATTAAATTATCCCACACTTCAAACATGTTCATTTCTTTGTCTTCTTTACTTTGAACCCTTACCACATACTTCTGTTTTTCATTTTCTTCTGCCTTGTTTTCTGCTACTTCCCTTCTGCCTTCTTTTACTTCCTCTGCATATGTTTTCATTTCCATCTCAGCACTATCCCCTCAAGATTGTCTCTGTATCCTCCTTTTGTATTTTCTCCATAATGACCCCCAGGAAAGATCTCCATAATTTTCTGGCTCACCCTGCATCACCATTTCTTCAAGTAAATCATACTGCAACCCTCCCAACTGGAGGGCTGTAATTATGCATCCATCATTTTCTGACTCATCCCCATCAAACAGATTTCTTTGAAACATGTCTTCAGACTCCTGCACACATTCTTGAGGTCTTGATATTTGCTTTCTCCTCCATTTCTATCATCTGTCCATCATCCCGTTATCTCACCATCTTTCTCCAGGCTGCCTCTGTGCCTGGAATGAAAACAGGAAGTGCTTCTGGAAAATGGGTCCCATTCAAAAGAATGACAAGTAGGGGAAGTTCCCTGATGCCTTGGAACAGTATCACCTGGTATTATAAATACAACCTTCTGTCTCCCCTGAAAAGAATCTGCTAGCCTAGTGGGGCTAACCAGGGCAACAAAATATAAATAAATAAATAAATGTAGACTAACTCTGAGATTGCAAAATCCCTGGGTAAAGGGAATATTTCTCTAAATGGGAATTGCCAATCTTTTGCACATGTAACAAAGACACTTACACAAATAAAATGAATAAGAACATATTAACAAGTTTACAGTTACAAACATTATACGTCAAATATATTACATATTCTATAATCTAAGCAGCATTACATAAATTATTCAATGTTTGCCTTCTCTTAAACCTCATTCCTCCTTCAAAACATTTTTCTACATGTATTGTTCCCACAATGTTCATTTTTTTCCATGTAACGTATTCCTACTCTTAACGTATTCCTACTCTTTTCTAAAGATCCTGCTTCCTGTTCTTTTATCTCTTTTACAATATTCACTACTTCAAGTATAGTTGGTTTAGATTTTGATTTCCATTTTATAATAATTGTCTTTTTGGCAGACAAAAGAATTAAACTTAATAAGGTCTTACTATATCTAGGCAATTCAGATCCTGCATCCCAGCTCAAAAAAATAATTTCTTTAGTTACACACACTTCCTCGCTCAGTATTCCTGACAGAATACTCTGCAGAGAATTTTTAAAGTCTGCCAACCCATTATACTCCCAAAACATATGTTCATAGCTACTTCTTTTTTTAAATCACACCTCTACCATTTGCAGTCTACCTGAGGAAAAATTCTTAAAGTCTGCTTGTGATATAAAAATACCTATGGAAACACTTCCAGGCAAAAATCCTAAATCTTCTAGATTTTATGGCATATTTGGGAGGCATACATGTGTCCTCCCATTGTTTCTTTATGAACGCTATATCTAATCTCTCTTTCCTATCTTTCCTGACCTCTTCTGATTGATTCCTATAGTTATCATGCAATATTTTATATGTCCAACTAACTATCCCTTTTTAACAGAAGCCTCTGTTCTAGATTCAACTAAAAACTCAACCAGTGCAAGTTTTTCACTTAGGATTCCCCAATCCCTTTCTCTTTGTCCATACTCTGATATCAATCCCTGATAGGGAAGGCAATCACTGGCCTGCAATCCAAATGAGTTCTTGGCCTCTTCCCATTCTATTATCTTTCCTTCTCTAATTATTTGTTCCCAGTACATTGATTCCTTTGCCATCTTCCTCTAGTAAATTCCAGGCCTTTCATCTCTTCTCTGCACCCCTAATTTCAGTCATTCCTATTGGAAAAAATCTCCTTTCTCCATTCCCATGTTGGATTAGTTCTTAGTATAATTTCTGCTACTTTATGAATATAATATTCTGTATGACTGTTCATAGGTTCATAGGTAAGTACTAGGCTATCTGCCCAAGGGCATTTATAAGCATAGTCAGAATGTGTTGGCTTTCACCACCCCCTTACATTAATTCCCTGTGCCTCTGTCCAGCAGAGCCATTAGTTCCCTGTGCTTCTGTCCAGCAGAGCCACTGCAATGATCCCTGGGGTAAATTTTCTGTCTCCCATCCACCCGTCAGGTTTCTCTTGAAGAGTTTTAGTGAGGGGCTCTGCCTGATGTATATTGGAATCCTGTTCCAAAGCATGGGGAGTCTCTGGGACAGGAATCTATCCCTCCAGCATGTCTTATTTATCATTGTTGTGAGGTTTATATCTCCAGAGCGTGTGGCTCTCCGAGATTTGTTTTTTTTTAGGTGGAGCATGTCCATCAATTCAGGGTTGGACATGGCCTTGTTTGTCAGGCAGAGATCACCCCTGAGTAAGCGGTATGCAACCGGGTACAGCTGATGTTTCTTGAGTCGGGCTGCATAGGGCAGCTGTTTGAGGCCAGTAATCCTCTTGGTGAGGTACTTTTTTGATCTTCCAGCTGTTGAAGGTGTCTTGTAAGGTACATCCCAAATGGGGCATTGTATTCTATGATGGGTCTAATGAGTGATGAGTAGAGAGGCACAATAACCTCTTTTGTTCTAGATGCGAACCCTTTTGTGATTAGGTGGGCCACATAGAAGGATTTTCTAATCACCTTGGCAATATGATTATCAAAGGAGAGATTACTATCTACTTGGGTCCCCAGATCTCTTATTACATTTTCTGTATTTAGAGGACTACCATCTATGTGGTAGTTCACGGGTACTTTGTTTTTTCCAAAGGGGATAACTATGCACTTTTTGGCATTTAGTTTGAGGCCATGATTTTGACACCAGGTATCCATCTCAGTGAGACCCTTCTGGAGGGTGTCTGTAGCAGCTGGAGAATCAATTATGGCCCCTAGTTTGCAGTCACCTGTGAACTTTGTCAGCCATAGTCCTCCTGTGCTTGCCTGTACCTCTGAGAAGTATACACCGAACAGGAGGGGTCCTAGGACTGAGGCCTGGGGGACGCCACTTGTAACCGGTTTAGAGTCAGACCAAGAGCCTGCAACTCTCACCATGTGGGTTCTATCCATGAGCCAGTTGGCAACCCATCTCATGAAGTAGGGGTTTATGTTCAAGCTGGTGAGCTTGTCTATAATACTAGAATGGGGAATAGTGTTGAAAGCCTTTGCGAGGTCTAGGTAGGCTATGTGGACCTCCTTTCCCTCGTCTAATGTCTTGGTAATTGTCTCAAAGAAGTCCACCAGGTTTATGAGGCATGATCTGCCCTTAAAGCCAAACTGGGTAGGGTCCAAGGTTTGGAGGTTCCCAATGTCTCTGTTAATGAGTTCCATAATGATGCGCTCTATAGCTTTACATCCCAGGCTAGTCAGGCATATAGGACGATAGTTCCCATGGTCCATTGTGACTCCATCTTTGTGGAGCAGGTTAACTGTTGCTGTGCCCCACTCTGTGGGTACGTAGCCTGTAGAGTTTGAACAGTGTGTTAAGGTGGGGGTTAATTAATTTTGGTGCTCTTGTAAGACACAGCCTGGGACACTGTCCGGTCCCAATAACGTTGTGTTTTTGGCTTTGGATAGGGCTATTTTAACCTGTGTGTTGGTGATTGATGGGGACCTACATTCTTCTGGTATGGTTATGGCCCCTTTAGGGGGTGAGAGGGGGGTGAAATTTGCACTAAACCTTTCTGCCAGAATGTTGGCAATATCAGGTGGTTCAGTGTATTTTGTGCCATTCTGCACTAACTCAGAGCAGATCTGAGAGTTTCCACTTAGGTTCTTGACATAGCCAAAGAATGCTTTGTGGTTATCTTTGGAGTCCTTGACAATTTTTCTTTCAAAGCTAGCCCTGGATGATTTAATAAGAGATCGTAGTTTCCTGCTGATACTGATTAGGGATGTCTTTCCTTCTTGGGATTTTACTCTTTTCTGTACTAGTTTCCTCCTTCTATTGTATAGCTTGTTTATGGCA
This sequence comes from Protopterus annectens, assembly GCF_019279795.1. Lineage (NCBI taxonomy): Eukaryota > Metazoa > Chordata > Ceratodontiformes > Protopteridae > Protopterus > Protopterus annectens. Next base: position 759,691,657 of record NC_056747.1, on the reverse strand, counting down.
GGGATCCACCAGACTGGTTTCCTTTTCTTGGAGGAGTGAGTCTTGGTTTTACTTGGGAAAGCATGATCCATGCATTCCTGCAGATGCTCATAGAGTGCCTTTGTAAAGGTTTCAGCAGCTTGGACAACATTGTCATTTAGCATGGGGGCTGTGAACCTTTCCACCTCGGTCTTAAGTAACGTAAAGTTTGCTTTTGAAAAGTTTTTCATGGTGGTTTCCTTGATTGGGGGTGGGGGAAGAATGTGGATATCCAGAGTGATTAGTCTATGGTCTGATCTATCCAGCGAGGGGTTGACCTCCAGTGTGGAACACCGGCCACCCATGTTGGTGATGACCAGGTCCAATATGTTGTTCCCTCTGGTGGGGGTGTTGACCAGTTGATCCAGGGCATTCGAGTTTATAAATTCTAGGAAGCGTTGGGTAAGGGAGTTAGTACTTGAGTAGTTCACCCAGTTTATGTTTGGGTAATTGAAATCACCCAGTATTAGGGTGTTTGGTAGAACCTTCATATTTCCCAGTGTCTCCAGAAATGCAGAATGGGGATCCTGGGTCATGGTGGGTGATCTGTAGCAAGCTACAATTTGGGTTGCAGTTTTGCCCGTTGTTAGTTGCACATGGATGATCTCTGATCCATTGTGCTGTGCCACTAACCTGGAGGTGTGGGTATCCTTGATGAATATGGATACACCCCTGCCTTTTGTGTTTCAGTCCTGGTTCTGTGGTCGAAAGGTATGGTATGAGTTATAGCCAGGTAGTGCTGGGGTGCTCTCAGGAGCCTTAAACCAGGTTTCTGTTACTGCACAGATGTTGATGTTCTCCATACTGAGGAGTGCCTAGAGTGCGTGCATTTTGAGGTTTAGACTTCTGGCGTTGAGTAGCATTACCCGCAGTTTTTGGTTACTTGTGCTACTTACAGTGGTGGGTTTGTCTTTTGAGCCTTGCCTAAAAAAGGCACTATGTGGGGTGGCAAGAGCCTTGGCCAGTATTTGAAAGCCTAAGGGTGACAGGTGCAAGCCATCTCTTGCAAAGTAACGTGGCTTGTTGAACATGTCATCCCAGGTGGACAGATACTGGATCCCCTTTGAATGACACCAGAAAAACTTAGCCAATTGTTGAAATTTATCATTTTTTCTTTATACTGTGGCATCATTCTTGGTGAGGGCAGGATGCTACTCAGAGTCGGGGGCATACTGGCCTGGGCTACATGATCAGAGAGCTCTTCCATGTCTCTCTTCATGTAGTCCAGGGAGGTACGGCTCAGGTCATCACACTAACATGGACAATGACAGAGTCATATTTGTACTTGTTCTGGAGTGACCTGAGTGCTTGTGTTATGTGGCGGATCCTGGCGCCCGACAGGCAGCTAACTGTAACCTTCTCCTTGTCCAACCTAGTTAGTGGGACATCAGTGTGCCTGACTATAGAGTCGCCTATTACTAGTGTGTTGGGTATGTTATTTTGCCTTAAGGGCTGTGATTACGTGGCACACCGATTATGTGAAGTATGTGTTTCATGGTTGGTGGTGGGGTGTGGAGTTTGCTTGGATTTCTGCTTTGGAGGTCTCTGTTGCTTTTGCAGATTTTTATTTAGAGCCTCCGAGTTTTATTGTATTTATGTGTGTTATTTGCTGGTGTTGGTTTATTAGGTCTATGTGAGACTGATGATGTGTTGTATTACCCTTCTCCTCTTGACTGTCAGTTCCAGTCTTGGGTTGAGAGCTTTGCCTCCAGTTTGGCTGTATAATTGCATCTCTCGCATATATTAGTGTTTGGTGGTAGGAGGAGAGGGTTGTCTGTGTACATGAGGCAGTTGTAACATTGCCTCAAAATGCCTAGATTCACCAGTTGGACTGGAGAGTACACCAGAAACTGCCCTTTGGACATGCCTGAATAGGTAGAGTAAGCTGTTTTTCTGATTGGCTGTTGGGGATGAACAGATAACCTTGTCCTTCAGGACAGTATGGGGGGGTCTAGTGCTAGGATTAATTAGTGCTTGCTATGAGTTTTTAGCAAGTGCTTGGCTGTGAAATGAATGGTTTGAGTGTTAAAGTTGAAGAGTTGTCTAGTTCCAAGGGAAAAATTGAAGTGTAGACTACGTGGAGCCGGGAATACTTTAACCCTAGCTAACCGGCGCTGCCCGGCACACAAAACTGTGCAAATGCAGTTTTTATAGCAAGGAAGTGAAAGAGATAGAAATTAGCCCAAAATGGCCAAGAAACTACTAACGTCTGGGCTGAAACCTCTCCTCCAGGGACAGATAGGCTGCTCAAAGCTCCCCTCTCTCACAGGTGAACAGAGAAACTTCCTTCTATCCAAGTAAGGTATGGGCAACATAGAAACATGTAACACAGCCCTTGATTCAGCAATAACCTGAAAACTGGACTATACTAGTTCCGAAGGCGGGAAATAAGTATTTTTTTTGTTTGTTTTTTTTTTTTCAGAAAATAGAGCAGATACAATCAAAACAACACTTTAAATGCACAAAAAAGGCTATCGCAATTTAGTGTGTAGCCTAAAACAGTTAAACAGATTATTTAAACACAAAAATGACTTAATTCAAGTGCAGACAGCAAATACGTATAATATGTAGCAATAACAAACTTTTTTAAAATCACAGAAACGCTAAAAAATTGGCGTTTTAGGCGGAATTAGTTTAAGACAGCAAGAAAAGCAGAAAAATGATAATCACTCCAAAGTCTCTCTTTTGTCTCTCTGCTGCTGTAGACTTTGCAGGACACCTGGAAGGCCCTACTGAGCAGAATACAAGTGCAAAAAACACGCAAATGCAGTTTTTATAGCAGGGAAGTGAAAGAGATAGAAATTAGCCCAAAATGGCCAATAAACTACTAACTTCTGGGCTGAAACCACTCCTACAGGGACAGATAGGCTGCTCAAAGCTCCCGTCTCTCACAGGTGAACAGAGAAACTTCCTTCTATCCAAGTAAGGTATGGGCAACACAGAAACTTGTAACACAGCCCCGGATTCAGTAATAACCTGAAAACTGGACTATACTATTTCAGAAAGGCGGGAAACAAGTTTTTGTTTTTTTTTGTTTTGTTTTCAGAAAATAGAGTAGATACAATCAAAACAACAATTTACCCAATTAACCAGTTAAAAAGCTCAAAACTGAGCCCTGTTCCAGCAGTCTCCAATCAGACAAGTTATAACTGCACACTCCTGCCACTAGGGTGCAGAGAAACCTTCTCCAAAAAAGACGGCCTGGATCAGTGCACAAGTTATACAACAAAGCTAGATCCAGCAGGCCTGAATCTAGTCTGTGCTACAACAAACAAGGCATACCGATTTCAGAAAGTTATTCTCCTTAAGGATCTGTGCCCAAAACCTCGTTCTTTCTTATTTCTTGAATTACCCCCTGCTTCATCATCATCCCTTTCTCCTTTGAATTGTATCTTTTTGCTTGTGTTACATATAAGAGCCTTCACTGTGTAGTTCTAAAATAACCATTCAAATCAAGTAATCCTAAACCACCTTGTTCTGTTGGAAGGATCTTCTTATCCCACTTGACCCTTGCCCTCTGTCCCTCCCAGATAAATTCCTTCAACTCTTTATTAATTCCTGTCAAAAACATATCCTCTGGTTGATAAAAATATGCCTGATTTGTATATAAAACTAAAAGGACTAAAAACATTTTCACTGCTTGTATCTTGCTATCCATATCCAGAATCAAGAACTTCCAGTTTCTTGTTTTTTTGTATAATCGTTTTTTTTTTTTTTTTTGGTCTCTTTCAACATGTGCTTAGCTGCCATATCAGAATCTTTTTTAATCCATACTCCTAAACACTTCATTTTATCATGACACCATAATATGGGTATTGCTGGACCAATTCATGTGTGGGTACATAGTTTACAACCTTTGTTTAATTTTATATCCCCAGAATACTTGAAACCGCTTCAAGATACTCCACAATGCTGAGATGTGCTTTTCTGATTTTATCAGGTACAAAATAGTATCATCTGCAAATAAAGCCAACTTTTCTTGATTACCATACCAATTATATCCTTAAACTTCTGATTCCCTTATTTTCTTTGCCAATGATTCTAAATATAAAGCAAATAACAAAGGGGTAAGAGGACACCCATGCATGATTCATCACTTCAGACATAACTTATCAGAAAGGAACCCTCTCGTTTTAATTTTTGCCTCTGATTCCCTCATATATCCTCCTAATTAACTTTATTATTATTATATATAGAAATGCAAATGTTTCCATTGCCCTACTGATAAAACCCTTGCTTACTCTGACAAATACTTTCGCTGCATTGAGACCCACCAACAACAGTGATATTTTCTTGCACACTGCTTTCCTCTGGATCATCATTTTTCTATTAATGTTGTCAAATGTTTGTCTCCCCTCCACAAAATCACATTGAATATGTTTGCCATTCTTTTAGCTATTACAGACATAAACACTTTTATGAAGCTGGGTCTGATTTTTCTTTGCCATCTTTAGGTATTACAACCACCACAGCTTTCTTCCAGGATGTTAGTGTTTCCCCTCTTAAAATATTGTTAAACAAAACCTTTCAGATATTTATCACTTTCTATCCTCCTAGTATCCAAACTTCCACAGAAATGTCATCTGTTCCTGGAGACTTTCCTGCATATTGATTGTATATCACTGTTTTTAACTCATCTCTTCCTGTCTTCATTTCTAATACTTGAACCTAATCTAACTCTAGCTTTGGCATACTTAAGTCTTCAATACATATTTCCATTTGTGCACTTTATTGCTTTCCACACTTCCCTACCTTCTACAAATGTTTATAAAATTTCTAAAACATCTCTAATACCTCTACATAATCTCAGGTTATTTTTCTTGTTATAGGCTCCCTAAGTTTGGCAACAACCCTTTCTATTTTTGTTGCCTAAGTCATTACATTAAAAGTTTTTGTGCTCTGGAGTTATTATCAAGAAACATTTGCTTAACAACAATCTTTCTAAACTCAAGCATATTATCCAGATACTGCCTTATTTTCTCTTTAGCACTCTGCAGTTGCACCTGTTCTTGTCCTGTGAGATATTCGTTATTCTGCAATGCTTTGACCTTTGTCATCCCCTCTAAATAATTAATTTTACTTTGTAACCATATCTCTTTTTCTTTCATTTCTATCCTGTTTTTACACCATTTTGGAATTTTATTTCGGAATTTAATAAAGACGTTATTTAGCCTGTTCGGATTATTTCTGTTATTTAGGTTTACCAGTGCTCTCATTGCCTTGGTCTGTTTTTAAACTCCATTTTCATTTTATCCCACTCACTAGCTATAACATCTGAAGAAATTCCTAACTCTCGGAAAATTTCCATTTCCCATTCCTTAAGTTCCTTCTTTTTAACAGGTAGGTGGGGAAGTGCCGGTGTATTGTTTTTACTTCATTACCCTGCATTTTACCGTAGTTATTATTGGTGTGTGATCTGAAATAGTTATTGGATATGTGTTGAAGCTTTCAATTAAATGCATATGCTCCTGTGAAATATAATTTCTGCCTAGTCTAGCCCAGTTATTGTACCTTGGCGAATAATATGCAAATTATCTCCAAGTTCCTACTACTGAATTCACATCTTCCATACTAAATATTTTCATAAATTTCTTCAGAAATATATTATTTTGTGTTATATTTTCCCTTCTAGGTCCCTCAGATGCATCCTCACTGTTGCAAATCAAATTCTAGTCCCCACCTATAAGTAATATTCTCTGCTTAAAGCTAATTACTTCTCTCAAATTTTTCTTAAGCTCCATAATAGCAGTTTTAGGTGGAATATAATACATACCAGCATAATCCCCCTGTCTTGCCACTAGTCCCTTACTACCAGAACTCTACCATTATTATCATTTTCTCCTCTTCTATCACTATTGGAGCTCCTCTATCAATTTGTATAAGTATTGCCGTTTTCCTTTGTTCCTGATACTCTGCTGAATATCCTTCCTAAAATTCTTTCTTTATCAAATTCACATACTCAGTTCTTTCTAAATGTGTCTCATGTTACATTGCTATTTGCACTCTACATTTCCTAATATAATTCAATACTCTTTCTTTTTTGTCTAGATCTGTGAGGCCATTAACATTCCAAAATAATATGGATGGTGTAGCTACTATAATAAGAAGTTATTATTCCCACCTGTTATAGATAAAAGCTTTTTTTAAATGGCTGTTTCCACCTTTTATGTCACATGCACCCACTAACGTTTGACAGGTTGATCTTTTATACATTTTGTTTCTAGCCATCTCCATTTGAATCTGTGCCACATTTTACAAGACTTTTTTGTTTTAATGAAAACCCTCAAGCAAACAAAAAATAGACACCTCCAGAACACCCCATAATCTATTAACTTAAAATAAATGATTAAAACTATGTACATCTTCATATAATGAAGTTTAACAATCCTGATAGGAACAATTGTCCCAAACTGACAGCTGCATACATAGACATTACCTAATCTAAAATTAAGGTTACCCACACTAAGAAGCATGGTTACCCTTGATAAAACACATGTTACAGTCTCTGCTTTACTTATACTAATTTCTGTCTGTTCTTGTTTTATTCCCTACCCAGGTGTGAAAAGCAGCCTGTATGGTTTTAGAAAACATTAATGTTTAGCCTTAAAAAGGTGTTATGGCTTTTGTTGCTTACCCTTTAGTCAGTTTCTCTCCATGGAAATATAAAAACAAAATGTGCAACTGTACTCACCTGCAGACTTTGCAACTCACACCGAACATTTATTTACTAAATGAAAACTTGCTCTTCTTGCTTACACAAAATATTGTTATTACATTAAGCCAAGGGCCCTAATCCAGACATTCATCTATTCAAAAATAAGAGAAAAGGTATCAACTATACAAATATTATATTCTGTTCACTTTTTCACCCCATCCCAACCTCAATGATCCAAATTTACGGGATATTAACTTAAACATGCTTTTGTCTAGCTTTCTTATATTTTTACATTGTAATGCTTACATTTATTAAAACAAAAAAAAACTAAAAATGGCACTTGTGTACTTTAGTATCTTTATCACATACAACAACTGGAAATGCTTTACTATATAATATGCAATTTATACCATGAAATCTTTTATACAAATACTATTAAGAACAATAATTGTTTTACTTGCAGTTATGTCTTTCTACTTTTTTCTTGTAAAGCCATATTTCAAAAATGTAACTGATGCTTTATAATCTCACATTCATTTACTAATTTCACTGTTGCTGGTCTTCTTCCTGTTCATCTCTATCTTCCAACCTGATTCTTCTAGTCAACTCCTATGCTTTTTTGTGTCTCGCAAGCATTTACCTTTGGAACACTGGAAAATGTTTCACTGGAAAAGTCTCTGTATGAGATTTATTATCAGAAGAATGAAAATAATAGGAAACCTTTTTATAGATACATAAGATGTGGAAGGAGTAAAGACACACAAATTGATAAACTGTGTGCAGATTCTAAAATTTATTCTCAGACACAACAGATTATAGATATATTTACAAAATCTTATATAAAACAGTTTGACTCCACAAAAGCGCTGATAAGTTGTCCTAGTGACATCCAGGTAGCCCCAGATACTGGAATCAAATTAGATTATATTGAAAAAGAAATATGCAATCTGGATCCAAACAAAGCACAGGGAGTAGATGGAATTAGTAACAATGACCTGAAAACACTTCAGCAAGAATGTACAGTACCAGTATATCTATTATTCACTAGATCATATAAATATGGGGACATTCCTCAAGATTGGAGACATGCGCTTATTAAACCTGTCTTCAAGGGAAAGAGGAGTAGGACAAACCCAGAGTCATATAGACCCTTAAGTCTACTTTCATGTTGTGGAAAAATAATGGAGACGGTAATATTGGATAACTTATTGTCAGAACTGGATAGGTTTGGGACCTGAAATCAAATACCAGCATGCATGTGTTGAAAACAGATCTATTACCACCTGTAACATGATATTCTATAACAATATAATAGCAGCTATGAATGAAAAATTGTGCTGTGATGTAATTTATACAGATTTAACTTCAGCATTTGACAGGGTTATACACAAAACACTGATCAATAAATTAGTATAACTAAGTATTGATGTACTCTTGATAAGATGGATAGCTGCATGGCTTACAAACAGGACATGGCAAGTATCATACAGCAAGTGGACAAGTGAAATCCTTCGTTACAGTTAAGGTGTCCCACAGGGCTCTATCCTAAGCCCTTACTTGTTTAGGGTGCATCTTTTAGACCTAACCTTTTCATCTGAGTTGTTCTACTGTCTATATGCAGATGACCTGAAATTGAGTAAACTGATTACATGTGTTACAGATAAGACATGTCTGCAAAATAACTTGACTAAATTGATCATTTGGGCACTGGAGAATAATATGCTGATAAATAGATCAAAAACTAAGCATATGATATTTGGGAGACAAATTGAAAGGTGATTATTTAATACAGCACACAGTGATTGAAACTGTAGACTCATTTAAAGACCTGGGTATATAGGTAGATTCAGCTATGAGTTTATCTAATCATATCAAACAAATGGTTAATGATAGCTATAGAACTATAGTCTGTATAAAAAGATGTATAAAGTCTAGGAAATCAGAAATGATAAAGTCATTGTTTATTAGTTACATTAGACCCAAACCTTAGTATGGAATAACAATATGGAAACCCTATAAGAAAACAGGCATGAATAAACTGGAAATAGTACAGCAGAACTATACCAAGGGCATCCATGAATGTGAAAATTTAAGTTATTATGAAAGACTAAAATATCTGAACTTGTACAGTGTCTCTTAGAGATATCTAAGTGGAGATCTTATTCAAGTACATAGGGCATTTACAGAAAACTACCTCTGGGAATATTTGGGGATATCACATAGTACTAGAGAATCAACAGACAAGCTATGTAGAAGATTCTATAGGAATGAAAAGTGCATTAATTGATTCTCTGACAAAGTAGCTGATGCATGTAACAGACTACCAAATTACATTAAAGCAAGTATTAGTTTAGATAATTTTAAGAACAACCTGGACACTTATCATCGGAACAAGTGTTTTGGTATATTGGTAAGCTAGAAGGACATTAATACCCATGCTTGAAATATTTGTATTTAAGCAGAGTCCTCTTCTGTTTGATGGCTCACCTTTTGTTGGACAAATTTTTTGTATTTCCTCCTTAGCCTGTTCTGTGTCAAAATTACTTTAATCCTCCAGAAAAAAATATTCCGAAGATAACTGGATACAGTAGCTTGAATGTCATACCTACCTCTTGACATTCCCTGATTGCTGGGAAAACTTTGCTTCTCTTCTGTTTGGTGTACAGTGAATAATCAATTTCCACAAACACTACTGTCACCAGTTTTTAATACTTTGCCCTTCTGCCACAATTTTGTCAGGATCAACTCTTTCTTCTGCTATGATTGCAACTTTCCTATTATAGGTCTTGGTTGCTTTCACATAGCCAGGTCTGGATCATTCACATGATGTGCCCTTTCAATTAATAAATCCTGGTGTGGAATATCAGTCCAGTTGCTTATCTGTACTTTCATGAAATTAATAGTCTATTCCTTCCAGTTTCTATGGACAGCAGAAAATCTCCAGTTTTCCATGTGTGCTCTGTTCTCTAACTACCGTTTTTTTTTAAACAACTCTTCTTGAGAAGTCTCTCTCATGATCAATCATTCTTTGCTTCATTTCAGCCTCTGGTTTATACATTTTTCCATTCATCTGAATAAGTAACTAAAGCTTTGTCCATTTCCCAGTTTTTTGTTATTTGAGTTGATATACTTCTTCAATGTTTTGTTTATTTTAATCAGCTCTGAGCACATTTGATTTATTGTTTTCCTCTAGATTAATGGAAGCCATGTCTTGCACCAAAGCTGGAGTTTGAACTGCTTTTTTGCTAAACAGCTGCAGGAGTCTTCCCAGTCAGTGTTTTCTCTTCACCTTTTCCTTTTTGATTTTCTTTCAGGTTCTCTTAAGTTTCTTCTTTGCTGGCATCCAGGCAGTGTCCCAACAAGCTAGTAACTGAATTTGCTAAAAGTGGCAGAGTTACTGGCCCTTATATTTTTTCTTACTGGGAGAGCTGAAATTAAGCTGTTGTGCAGCCATCTTCCAGGCCACCTAAAGGCCAACATGCTAATAAAAATTACAATAAAAAGGTAAGGGACTTATATTAGATGAAACCAAATAATTCAGGCAATGAAAACAAAAGTAAGATGGAGAACTGTGGACTGAGTATGGAAGAGACTGTTACTAATAAAGTTAAGCAGCTACTGTAGCAAGGTAGTAGTGTGAATGAAATAATGGAAAAACCATGGGATCTGCAAACAGATACAAAGGTGTAAATTACACAACTAAAATCTTAAGCTGAAATCTGAGGATAGGCTGCCATTGCTATAGGAAGAAACAAAAATAGTTTAAATTGAAGTATTTAGACCTGTCTGGTATTGTACACACAAAAGGATCTGTTGAATCAGTAAAATTCAGAAAAATCATTGCAGAAAGATCATTGTTACTGTGTGTCAACTTTAGATACTGTCACTGCTGACTTGGTCACACATTGAGTGCTGTGTTATATGGGAAAAGCATAAGAAGGTGAGCTGTGCATTTCTTTTCATCCTTTTTCCTTTTGTCAGAGTTAGTATGAATTTAGAGATGGTATATATAGATATCGGAGTTGTGGGAGCTTACCCCCACATTAGTAGGGTATGTGGGGTCTTGGCCCTGCAAAACAGAAGAGTTTTGTATGTTTTCTGACCATTTGTGTGTGTTGTATTTAAGTCTGTATTGTTTTCAGTTTTGGAGAATGTGTGAGTAATTTTCTGTTTGTTTACATTGTGGGAGGTGATCTTTCATGCTAGATACAGCTTTCTCACTTCTTCATGGAATGTGATGTACTCCTGACTGAGGACATCTTTTATGAATCACCAAGACAGGATGAGAAGTGTGTTTGGAAAAATAATATTTTTAAGGGGGCTATAAATGCTGACCAAAAATGCATATCCACTAGATGGGTGTGCATCCTCAAAAACTCCCAAAAATAACAGTACTTAAAGCATGACAAGTAACCAGAGGGTTTGAAGAACTTTGCAGGAAAGAACTTCTGAAAGACTCAACATTATGTGCTCCTTTGTTTCTTCTTGGTGTAATAGGTCAAAAGCAATGGAGAATTAATTCTATGGATATTGGCTGCATTCCTGCAAGGTATGGAACTTTTGAGCTGTCTATAACTGCCACCCCCCCCCCCACCCCCGAGACAAAAATGTATGGGATAACTATGGCCTGGTGGTTGTATCATTTTTCCAGTATAACAAAGTGAAAGACATCATTTTAAAACAGGAAGGAGAATCTCACAGGTAAACACTGCAATGTTTTATTGCTTAAATGAGAGCAGTAACATTACTGGAGTGCCTGACTGTCATGTAGATGACTAAATACAGAGAAACTCACAAAGCTTTGCTGCTTCAGTTATTCTCTGCTTGAAAGTCACCCTTCAAGCTGGTAATGAACAAAATGATTGTTTTTGCCATGTGGGGTTGGACTTTACAACCGCTGACAAACTGTGTTTGTATACCAAATAGAGCTGCATAAACAATATACATCCTATTGTTATGGCACTGTTAACTGTGGTTCGGTGGGATGCCCCTCTTTCTGGAATTGACATGGACTTGCTTAGGTCAAAACTAGGTCAAATTCCCTGGGTTACTTGGCAAATTAGACCAGATATTAAATTTGACTCCTCCTGCTGGCATCCAGTCTAGAACATGCCACTGTACCAGCTATTCATGAAGCAAGCAAGATTGTTCACAAAATCCATTCTGCAAAAGTTACCTTGAAATGTCAATTCCTGGGAAAGTACGTCTCATTGAAATTATCTGTCTTTGCTGATGATTGACATGGAAACCTACTTGATGTGGTGCTCAAGGAGGACATTTAATTGCCTTGGTGAAGGAGAAAGGAAAAGTTTCACCACTATGTTAGTAGCCAAAAAAAAAAGAGGGGAAGCACATAGTACACTTGGGGTCTGACAATGCACTATATGCCAGGAATAGATCTCCCCTCAAATGCCTGTAGGAGACAGAATACAGGGATAGGGCCTTGAGATTATCTGCATAGGACATTTTACTTATACCCTGTATTATTTTAGTGAGGAACCTCTGTGGAGGTTCCAATTGTTGGATATGCCTGGTTAGGTACATACCAAAGGGGGCATTGTACTCAATAATAGGTCTGATGAATGCTGAATACAGTGGACCAATGACTTCCTTGGACTTAGGTGCCATACATTTGTTTATAAGTTGCACAACATTAAATGATTTCATCACCAATGTAGACACATGATGGTCAAAGGTTAGATTAATATCTATGTGTGTCCCTAAATCCCTGACTACTGGGTCAACTCTAAAGGGTGTGTTGTCAATATGATAGTTACCAGGGATGGATGACTTCCCAAAAGATACTATTATGCATTTCATGGCATTTAGTTTTAGCCCATGGCTCTGACACCAGTTGTTTGTCTGTGTCAGCCCATCCTGGAGAACATTAGTGTCAGCATGAGATTCAATGACGGCTCCTAATTTGCAATCATCTGCAAATTTAGTTAACCAGAGACCACTGACATTGGCATTGACGTCTGAGAAGTAAATGCCAAAAAGAAGTGATCTAAGGATGGTTTCCTGAGGGGCTCCACTTGTGACTGGCCTCTTTGTAGAGGTGGACTCCCCAATTCTAACTTCCTGGGTCCTGTCTGTGAGCCAGTTGGCTATCCTCTGGGTGACATACGGGTTTGTACGTAACCTCCTGAGTTTGTCAACAATGCCCGAGTGAGGTATTGTGTCAAATGCCTTGGCCAGATCAAGGTAGGCAGTGTGAATGATTTTGCCCTCATCCATTGCTTTGTTGACCTTCTCAAAGAACTCCACCAGGTTGAATAGGCATGATCTGCCCTTGACAAAATCAGACTGGGTTGGTTCCAGTGTTTGGAGGTTTATTATATCTCTATTGATCATCTCCATGATAACTCTTTCCATGGCTTTACATATAAGACTACTGAGACTTATAGGTCTGTAGTTTCCAGGGTCTGTAGATGGCCCAGCTTTGTGCAGAGGGATGATTGTTGCCTTTCTCCATTCACAAGGCACAAAGCCTGTTTGCAGGCTACAGTTAAATAGTAATTCCAGAGGCCCTGATGGGTAGGATACTCAAGGCATAGGCACACATCTATGCCATCCTTGTGCCACAGGGGCCATATATTGGCTAGGCTTGTAAGGGCTCTTAAGTTGTTTGCCTGGTAATTTCCTATGAATCTATAAATTAAACTATCCCATTTAGTGTTAGATTGATTTTACCCATCCCATGGTTGATAATTATATATCACCACTATAACTGAGATCATTCTATAGATAATATGAGGGGACTCATGCAGGGAATAAAGCATTTAGGAGCTGTCTCTCTCTATTAGTAGTATGAGGGCAGTCTGAGGGTTAACTTTCTATTGCCCATCCATAGATCGAAGTTGTGCTTGAATATGGACAAGGATGAGCTTAATTTTATGTAGATGGGGAGCCTGTTCCAGTGCAGCAGCATCTTCTGAGACACACCTGTCCCTCTAAAGTGTTCTGCTGATGTTGCAGAAGAGGTTTAGATCCTTGGCCTGAGTATTACTAATGCCATTTGACTTGCCGATGTGGAGAAAATCCATCAATACTGGGTCAGAGGATGCCTTGTATGCCAGATACAGACAGTCTGAAGGATAATAAGTACAGTGACAAGGCTTTGAATCAGTCCATGTAGGACATATTGCTTAGGCCTTGTATCCTTTTAGTAAGGTATCTATTTGGGCATTCCAGTTGTCCCATGTATCTGGACAGACACATGCTAAAGGGGGCATTATACTCAATGACTGACCTAATAAGGGAAGAGTAAAGGGGGACAAAGACATCCCCAGATCTAGACATATTCCCTTTGTTTATAAGCTGTGCAATATAGAAGGACTTCCTTACAACAATGCATGCATGTTGGTCGAATGTTAGGTCACTGTCTACATAAGTATCCAAATCCCGAACAACTGGGATATCTGGGGCATATTGACAATAAGGTAGTTCCCTGGAGTAGATGAAATCCCAAAGGATATGATAATGCATTTTTAGGCATTTAGTTTCAGTCCATGATTTCGGCACTACTTAATTATTTGAGACAACCCTTTCTGTAGGATAGGTTAGTTATTTGGAGATTCAGTGACTGTTCCTAGCTTGCAGTCATCTGCAGACTTAATCAGCCAGAGACCTTTGGCATTGGCTTTTACTTCACAGAAGTACATGCCAAACAGGTCAGGATGCTACTCAGAGTCAGGGTCATACCGGCCTGGGCTACATGATCAGAGAGCTCTTCCATGTCTCTCTTCATGTATTCCAGGGAGGTACATCTCAGGTCATTCACACCAACATGGACAATGACAGAGTCATATTTGTACTTGTTCTGGAGTGACCTGAGTGCTTGTGTTATGTGGCAGATCCTGGCGCCCAACAGGCAGCTAACTGTGACATTCTCCTTGTCCAACCTAGTTAGTGGGACATCAGTGTGCCTGACTATAGAGTCGCCTATTACTAGTGTGTTGGGGATGTTATTTTGCCTTAAGGGCAGTGATTGCGTGGCACATCGATTATGTGAAGTATGTGTTTCATGGTTGGTGGTGGGGTGTGGAGTTTGCTGGATTTCTGCTTTGGAGGTCTCTGTTGCTTTTGCAGATTTTTATTTAGAGCCTCCAAGTTTTATTGGATTTATGTGTTTTATTTGCTGGTGTTAGTTTATTAGGTCTATGTGAGACTGATGATGTGTTGTATTACCCTTCTCCTCTTGACTGTCAGTTCCAGTCTTGGATTCAGAGCTTTGCCTCCAGTTTGGCTGTATAATTGCATCTCTCGCATATATTATTGTTTGGTGGTAGGAGGAGAGGTTTGTCAGTTCTTTCTAAATGTGTCTCCTGTTACATTGCTATTTGCACTCTACATTTCGTAATATAATTCAATACTCTTTCTTTTTTGTCTAGATCTGTGAGGCCATTAACATTCCAAAATAATATGGATAGCGTAGCTACTATAATAAGAAGTTATTATTCCCACCTGTTATAGATAAAAGCTTTTTTTAAATGGCTGTTTCCACCTTTTATGTCACATGCACCCACTAACGTTTGACAGGTTGATCTTTTATACATTTTGTTTCTAGCCATCTCCATTTGAATCTGTGTCATATTTTACAAGACTTTTTTGTTTTAATGAAAACCCTCAAGCAAACAAAAAATAGACACCTCCAGAACACCCCATAATCTATTAACTTAAAATAAATGATTAAAACTATGTACATCTTCATATAATGAAGTTTAACAATCCTGATAGGAACAATTGTCCCAAACTGACAGCTGCATACATAGACATTACCTAATCTAAAATTAAGGTTTTCCACACTAAGAAGCATGGTTAACCTTGATAAAACACATGTTACAGTCTCTACTTTACTTATACTAATTTCTGTCTGTTCTTGTTTTATTCCCTACCCAGGTGTGAAAAGCAGCCTGTATGATTTTAGAAAACATTAATGTTTAGCCTTAAAAAGGTGCTATGGCTTTTGTTGCTTACCCTTTAGTCAGTTTCTCTCCATGGAAATATAAAAACAAAATGTGCAACTGTACTCACCTGCAGACTTTGCAACTCACACCGAACATTTATTTACTAAATGAAAACTTGCTCTTCTTGCTTACACAAAATATTGTTATTACATTAAGCCAAGGGCCCTAATCCAGACATTCATCTATTCAAAAATAAGAGAAAAGGTATCAACTATACAAATATTATATTCTGTTCACTTTTTCACCCCATCCCAACCTCAATGATCCAAGTTTACGGGATATTAACTTAAACATGCTTTTGTCTAGCTTTCTTATATTTTTACATTGTAATGCTTACATTTATTAAAACAAAAAAAAAACTAAAAATGGCACTTGTGTACTTTAGTATCTTTATCACATACAACAAATGGAAATGATTTACTATATAATATGCAATTTATACCATGAAATGTTTTATACAAATACTGTTAAGAACAATAATTGTTTTACTTACAGTTATGTCTTTCTACTTTTTTCTTGTAAAGCCATATTTCAAAAATGTAACTGATGCTTTATAATCTCACATTAATTTACTAATTTCACTGTTTCTGGTCTTCTTCCTGTTCATCTCTATCTTCCAACCTGATTCTTCTAGTCAACTCCTATGCTTTTTTGTGTCTCTCAAGCATTTACCTTTGGAACACTGGAAAATGTTTCACTGGAAAAGTCTCTGTATGAGATTTATTATCAGAAGAATGAAAATAATAGGAAACCTTTTTATAGATACATAAGATATGGAAGGAGTAAAGACACACAAATTGATAAACTGTGTGCAGATTCTAAAATTTATTCTCAGACACAACAGATTATAGATATATTTACAAAATCTTATACAAAACAGTTTGACTCCACAAAAGTGCTGATAAGTTGTCCTAGTGACACCCAGGTAGCCCCAGATACTGGAATTAAATTAGATTATATTGAAAAAGAAATATGCAAACTGGATCCAAACAAAGCACAGGGAGGAGACGGAATTAGTAACAATGACCTGAAAACACTTCAGCAAGAATGTACGGTACCAGTATATCTATTATTCACTAGATCATATAAATATGGGGACATTCCTCAAGATTGGAGACATGCGCTTATTAAACCTGTCTTCAAGGGAAAGAGGAGTAGGACAAACCCAGAGTCATATAGACCCTTAAGTCTACTTTCATGTTGTGGAAAAATAATGGAGACGGTAATATTGGATAACTTATTGTCAGAACTGGATAGGTTTGGGACCTGAAATCAAATACCAGCATGCATGTGTTGAAAACAGATCTATTACCACCTGTAACATGATGTTCTATAACAATATAATAGCAGCTATGAATGAAAAATTGTGCTGTGATGTAATTTATATAGATTTAACTTCAGCATTTGACATGGTTATACACAAAACACTGATCAATAAATTAGTATAACTAGGTACTGATGTACTCTTGATAAGATGGATAGCTGCATGGCTTACAAATAGGACATGGCAAGTATCATACAGCAACTGGACAATCCTTCGTTATAGTTAGAGTGTCCCACAGGGCTCTATCCTAAGCCCTTACTTGTTTAGGGTGCATCTTTTAGACCTAACCTTTTCATCTGAGTTGTTCTGTCTATATGCAGATGACCTGAAATTGAGTAAACTGATTACATGTGTTACAGATAAGACAGGTCTGCAAAATAACTTGACTAAATTGATCATTTGGGCACAGGAGAATAATATGCTGATAAATAGATCAAACACTAAGCATATGAGATTTGGGAGACAAATTGAAAGGTGAATATTTAATACAGCACACAGTGATTGAAACTGTAGACTCATTTAAAGACCTGGGTATATAGGTAGATTCAGCTATGAGTTTTTCTAATCGTATCAAACAATTGGTTAATGATAGCTATAGAACTATAGTCTGTATAAAAAGATGTATAAAGTCTAGGAAATCAGAAATGATAAAGTCATTGTTTATTAGTTACATTAGACCCAAACCTGAGTATGGAATAACAATATGGAAACCCTATAAGAAAACAGGCATGAATAAACTGGAAAGAGTACAGCAGAACCATACCAAGGGCATCCATGAATATGAAAATGTAAGTTATTATGAAAGACTAAAATATCTGAACTTGTACAGTGTCTCACAGATATCTAAGAGGAGATCTTATTCAAGTACATAGGGCATTTACTGAAAACTACCTCTGGGAATATTTGGGGATATCAAATAGTACTAGAGAATCAACAGACAAGCTATGTAGAAGATTCTATAGGAATGAAAAGTGCATTAATTGATTCTCTGACAAAGTAGCTGATGCATGTAACAGACTACCAAATTACATTAATGCAAGTATTAGTTTAGATAATTTTAAGAACAACCTGGACACTTATTATCGGAACAAGTGTTTTGGTATATTGGTAAGCTAGAAGGGCATTAATACCCGTGCTTGAAATACTTGTATTTAAGCAGAGTCCTCTTCTGTTTGATGGCTCACTTTTTGTTGGACAAACTTTTGTATTTCCTCCTTAGCCTGTTCTGTGTCAAAATTACTTTAATCCTCCAGAAAAAAATATTCTGAAGATAACTGGATACAGTAGCTTGAATGTCATACCTACCTCTTGACATTCCCTGATTGCTGGGAAAACTTTGCTTCTCTTCTGTTTGGTGTACAGTGAATAATCAAGTTCCACAAACACTACTGTCACCAGTTTTTAATACTTTGCCCTTCTGCCACAATTTTATCAGGATCAACTCTTTCCTCTGCTATGATTGCAACTTTCCTATTATAGGTCTTGGTTGCTTTCACATAGCCAGGTCTGGCTCGTTCACATGATGTGCCCTTTCAATTAATAAATCCTGGTGTGGAATATCAGTCCAGTTGCTTATCTGTACTTTCATAAAATTAATAGTCTATTCCTTCCAGTTTCTATGGTACAGCAGAAAATCTCCAGTTTTCCATGTGTGCTCTGTTCTCTAACTCTACCGTTTTTTTTTAAACAACGCTTCTTGAGAAGTCTCTCTCATGATCAATCATTCTTTGCTTCATTTCAGCCTCTGGTTTATACATTTTTCCATTCATCTGAATAAGTAACTAAAGCTTTTTTCCATTTCCCAGCTTTTTGTTATTTGAGTTGATATACTTCTTCGATGTATTGTTTATTTTAATCAGCTCTGAGCACATTTGATTTATTGTTTTCCTCTAGATTACTGGAAGCCATGTCTTGCACCAAAGCTGGAGCTTGAACTGCTTTTTTGCTAAACAGCTGCAGGAGTCTTCCCAGTCAGTGTTTTCTCTTCACCTTTTCCTTTTTGATTTTCTTTCAGGTTCTCTTAAGTTTCTTCTTTGCTGGCATCCAGGCAGTGTCCCAACAAGCTAGTAACTGAATTTGCTAAAAGTGGCAGAGTTACTGGCCCTTATATTTTTTCTTACTGGGAGAGCTGAAGTTAAGCTGTTGTGCAGCCATCTTCCAGGCCACCTAAAGGCCAACATGCTAATAAAAATTACAATAAAAAGGTAAGGGACTTATATTAGATGAAACCAAATAATTCAGGCAATGAAAACAAAAGTAAGATGGAGAACTGTGGACTGAGTTTGGAAGAGACTGTTACTAATAAAGTTAAGCAGCTACTGTAGCAAGGTAGTAGTGTGAATGAAATAATGGAAAAATCATGGGATCTGCAAACAGATACAAAGGTGGACATTACACAACTAAAATCTTAAGCTGAAATCTGAGGACAGGCTGCCATTGCTATAGGAAGAAACAAAAATAGTTTAAATTGAAGTATTTAGACCTGTCTGGTATTGTACACACAAAAGGATCTGTTGAATCAGTAAAATTCAGAAAAATCTTTGCAGAAAGATCATTGTTACTGTGTGTCAACTTTAGATACTGTCACTGCTGACTTGGTCACACATTGAGTGCTGTGTTATATGGGAAAAGCATAAGAAGGTGAGTTGTGCATTTCTTTTCATCCTTTTTCCTTTTGTCAGAGTTAGTATGAATTTAGAGATGGTATATATAGATATCGGAGTTGTGGGAGCTTACCCCCACATTAGTAAGGTATGTGGGGTCTTGGCCCTGCAAAACAGAAGAGTTTTGTGTGTTTTCTGACCCTTTGTGTGTGTTGTATTTAAGTCTGTATTGTTTTCAGTTTTGGAGAATGTGTGAGTAATTTTCTGTTTGTTTACATTGTGGGAGGTGATCTTTCATGCTAGATACAGCTTTCTCACTTCTTCATGGAATGTGATGTACTTCTGACTGAGGACATCTTTTATGAATCACCAAGACAGGATGAGAAGTGTGTTTGGAAAAATAATATTTTTAAGGGGGCTATAAATGCTGACCAAAAATGCATATCCACTAGGTGGGTGTGCATCCTCAAAAACTCCCAAAAATAACAGTACTTAAAGCATGACAAGTAACCAGAGGGTTTGAAGAACTTCTGAAAGACTCAGCATTAAGTGCTCCTTTGTTTCTTCTTGGTGTAATATGTCAAAAGCAATGGAGAATTAATTCTATGGATATTGTCTGCATTCCTGCAAGGTATGGAACTTTTGAGCTGTCTATAACTGCCACCCCCCCGAGACAAAAATGTATGGGATAACTATGGCCTGGTGGTTGTATCATTTTTCCAGTATAACAAAGTGAAAGACATCATTTTAAAACAGGAAGGAGAATCTCACAGGTAAACACTGCAATGTTTTATTGCTTAAATGAGAGCAGTAACATTGCTGGAGTGCCTGACTGTCATGTAGATGACTAAATACAGAGAAACTCACAAAGCTTTGCTGCTTCAGTTATTCTCTGCTTGAAAGTCACCCTTCAAGCTGGTAATGAACAAAATGATTGTTTTTGCCATGTGGGGTTGGACTTTACAACCGCTGACAAACTGTGTTTGTATACCAAAAAGAGCTGCATAAACAATATACATCCTATTGTTATGGCACTGTTAACTGTGGTTCAGTGGGATGCCCCTCTTTCTAGAATTGACATGGGCTTGCTTAGGTCAAAACTAGGTCAAATTCCCTGGGTTACTTGGCAAATTAGACCAGATATTAAATTTGACTCCTCCTGCTGGCATCCAGTCTAGAATATGCCACTGTACCAGCTATTCATGAAGCAAGCAAGATTGTTCACAAAATCCATTCTGCAAAAGTTACCTTGAAATGTCAATTCCTGGGAAAGTACGTCTCATTGAAATTATCTGTCTTTGCTGATGATTTACATGGAAACCTACTTGATGTGGTGCTCAAGGAGGACATTTAATTGCCTTGGTGAAGGAGAAAGGAAAGGTTTCACCACTATGTTGGTAGCCAAGAAAAAAGAGGGGAAGCACATAGTACACTTGGGGTCTGACAATGCACTGTATGCCAGGAATAGATCTCCCCTCAAATGCCTGTAGGAGACAGAATACAGGGATAGAGCCTTGAGATTATCTGCATAGGACATTTTACTTATACCCTGTATTATTTTAGTGAGGAACCTCTGTGGATGTTCCAATTGTTGGATATGCCTGGTTAGGTACATACCAAAGGGGGCATTGTACTCAATAATAGGTCTGATGAATGCTGAATACAGTGGACCAATGACTTCCTTGGACTTAGATGCCATACATTTGTTTATAAGTTGCACAACATTGAATGATTTCATCACCAATGTAGACACATGATGGTCAAAGGTTAGATTACTATCTATGTGTGTCCCTAAATCCCTGACTACTGGGTCAACTCTAAGGGGTGTGTTGTCAATATGATAGTTACCAGGGATGGATGACTTCCCAAAAGATACTACTATGCATTTCTTGGCATTTAGTTTTAGCCCATGGCTCTGACACCAGTTGTTTGTCTGTGTCAGCCCATCCTGGAGAACATTAGTGTCAGCATGAGATTCAATGACGGCTCCTAATTTGCAATCATCTGCAAATTTAGTTAACCAGAGACCACTGACATTGGCCTTGACTTCTGAGAAGTAAATGCCAAAAAGGAGTGATCTAAGGATGGTTTCCTGAGGGGCTCCACTTGTGACTGGCCTCTTTGTAGAGGTGGACTCCCCAATTCTAACTTCCTGGGTCCTGTCTGTGAGCCAGTTGGCTATCCTCTGGGTGACATACGGGTTTGTACGTAACCTCTTGAGTTTGTCAACAATGCCCGAGTGAGGTATTGTGTCAAATGCCTTGGCCAGATCAAGGTAGGCAGTGTGAATGATTTTGCCCTCATCCATTGCTTTGTTGACCTTCTCAAAGAACTCCACCAGGTTGAATAGGCATGATCTGCCCTTGACAAAATCAGACTGGGTTGGTTCCAGTGTTTGGAGGTTTATTATATCTCTATTGATCATCTCCATGATAACTCTTTCCATGGCTTTACATATAAGACTACTGAGACTTATAGGTCTGTAGTTTCCAGGGTCTGTAGATGGCCCAGC
Source organism: Protopterus annectens (assembly GCF_019279795.1). Classification (NCBI taxonomy): domain Eukaryota; kingdom Metazoa; phylum Chordata; order Ceratodontiformes; family Protopteridae; genus Protopterus; species Protopterus annectens. The sequence continues at coordinate 759,669,576 of NC_056747.1, read as the reverse complement.
TTTGTGCAGAGGGATGATTGTTGCCTTTCTCCATTCACGAGGCACAAAGCCTGTTTGCAGGCTACAGTTAAATAGTAATTCCAGAGGCCCTGATAGGTAAGGTACTCAAGGCATAGGCACACATCTATGCCATCCTTGTGCCACAGGGGCCATATATTGGGCAAAACCAGATTATATTGGCTAGGCTTGTAAGGGCTCTTAAGTTGTTTGCCTGGTAATCTCCTATGAATCTATAAATTAAACTATCCCATTTAGTGTTAGATTGATTTTACCCATCCCATGGTTGATAATTATATATCACCACTATAACTGAGATCATTCTATAGATAATATGAGGGGACCCATGCATGGAATAAAGCATTTAGGAGCTGTCTCTCTCTATTAGTAGTATGAGGGCAGTCTGAGGGTTAACTTTCTATTGCCCATCCATAGATCCAAGTTGTGCTTGAATATGGACAGGGATGAGCTTAATTTTATGTAGATGGGGAGCCTGTTCCAGTGCAGCAGCATCTTCTGAGACACACCTGTCCCTCTAAAGTGTTCTGCTGATGTTGCAGAAGAGGTTTAGATCTTTGGCCTGAGTATTACTAATGCCATTTGACTTGCCGATGTGGAGAAAATCCATCAATACTGGGTCAGAGGATGCCTTGTATGCCAGATACAGACAGTCTGAAGGATAATAAGTACAGTGACAAGGCTTTGAGTCAGTCCATGTAGGACATATTGCTTAGGCCTTGTATCCTTTTAGTAATGTATCTCTTTGGGCATTCCAGTTGTCCCATGTATCTGGACAGACACATGCTAAAGGGGGCATTATACTCAATGACTGACCTAATAAGGGAAGAGTAAAGGGGGACAAAGACATCCCCAGATCTAGACACATTCCCTTTGTTTATAAGCTGTGCAATATAGAAGGACTTCCTTACAACAATGCATGCATGTTGGTCAAAAGTTAGGTCACTGTCTACATAAGTATCCAAATCCTGAACAACTGGGTCATCTGGGGCATATTGACAATAAGGTAGTTCCCTGGAGTAGATGAAATCCCAAAGGATATGATAATGCATTTTTAGGCATTTAGTTTCAGTCCATGATTTCGGCACTAGTTAATTATTTGAGACAACCCTTTCTGCAGGATAGGTTAGTTATTTGGAGATTCAGTGACTGTTCCTAGCTTGCAGTCATCTGCAGACTTAATCAGCCAGATACCTTTGGTATTGGCTTTTACTTCACAGAAGCACATATGAAACAGGAAAGGTCCCAGCACAGAATCCTGGGGGAATCCACTGGTGACTGGTCTCTTTGTGGAAGGTAACTTCCCCTATTTTGAGTTTCTGCATTCTATCTGTGAACCAGTTTGCTATCCAGCAGGTGACATAGTGGTTTATTTCCAGTTTATTTAGTTTAAGTTTATAAGCTTATCTGGCTAAAATGTGCTAATTATATGAAGCTCACTCAATTAACAGTAGCCCAATGCTTATTATATTCTAAATTACTGCCAATCTTATCTATGATACTTATTTTGTATACTTCGTCTAGACATTACCCACTAATGCCTCCTCATTGTAAGTCAGACCACCTACAAATAGACCAAGGAGGCTTAATCCATGGCACCTATATAGCAAAACAATGAAATAAACATCTTCTTAATATACAACATACAAAATATTGCATCCAAACAATGTGTCAAAATAAACATCAAGTCCCATCTAGGCAGTATTTGACAAAGCTAAATATTCATGAGCCTTCTTCTTCTCCTACATTTTTGGGTGTACATAGAGACGGGTGTTGGAGTTAATTCCTCTGCATCCTTCTCTGTTAGTTGCAGCATACCACAGGGTTCCATATTAGGACCTTTACTTTTCATTGCATATTTGGCCTCCTTACGAGATCTCATTTAGTGGAGAGATTTGTACTGTCACTGTTATGCTGACAAGATATAGTTCTACTTCTCCTTTCCCCAGGAATCTATATCTGCTGTTGGCCTTCTGGCTGAAATGAATCAATGACTGGTTCATAGGTAATTATTAGGCTCACAGTCCGGGACACAAGTGAGGAGCCTAGCCCAAATTTCCATTTGCCCCAAGACACTTTCTGGTCAAGTAACTTGCTCAAGATCACACAGCAGGCTTTGGCTTCTCTGACTAACACCTTGTTTTAGGTAGAATTTTCCACAGAGAGACATTAAACTGGAGTTAGACTGACTTCCAAACTTCCGGTATAGTAATCGTTTTCTGCATTTAATTTTTCATTCATTCTCTTACAGACGCTTTATTCTATTCAGGATCATTATGGGGGTGGGCAGAAACTGACTTAGAATCTATGTCAGTAAGCCATAAAACAGTTTATAGGTTCATAGGTTAGTACTAAGGTAACTGCCCTTTCAAGCCATTTTAAGCCTAGCCAATTATCCCTTGTGAGACTCAAACCCTGCACCTTGTGTTTGTAAGGCAAACACCTTAGCCATTAAGCCACTCTCCCATAGATTCCTAGTATTCCATATGAATCTTACGGTCAGTCATGCTTTGCCAGTACTATTCCTCAGGCAGCACCTCCTTTCTTTAAGAAAGCCATATGAGTAAAATTTGTGGTTATCTATCCAGTGTCTGGTTTATGTTTTAAGTAAGATAGTGAATCTCACTATATAATATGTATGGAACATTTATTCCAAAGGTTCAGGAGGTGCTGTCTTAAATGCAGGCCTCTCCATTGTACTGTATTTATCTGATGGAGAAGATTTAGGTTCCCAGTACTAGTGCTGATGGAGATATTTGGCTTGTAGAAAAACAAGAGGTCGAGGACAATTGGGTCTGTAATGGTGCAGCAAGCAAGACAGATCTCGCCTCAAAAGTCTGTAAGGCACTGAATAAAGGGATGGAGCTTCCAGCATATACTGGAAGCTCTGGTATTTTAGGCCTGTAATCATTTTACAGGTTCATAGGTTCATAGGTAGGTACTAGGCTATCTGCCCGAGGGCATTTATAAGCCTAGCCAGAGTGTGTCGGCTTTCTCCACCCCATTGATTAATTAACTGAGCCTCTGTCAAGCAGAGCCAATGAAGTGATTCCAGGGGTGTATTTTCTGCTACCCATCCACTCGTCAAGGCTTCTCTTGAAGAGTGTTAGTGAGGGGCTCTGCCTAATATAGTTAGGAATTTTGTTCCAAAGCATGGGGAGTCTCTGTGACAGGAATCTATCCCTCCAGCATGTTCTATTTATTGTTGTGGTGAGGTTTAGCTCACTAGAGCGCGTGGCTCGCAGTGACTTGGATTTCTTTAGGTGAAGCATGTCCATCAATTCTGAGTTGGACATGGCTTTGTAAGTCAGGCAGAGATCACCTCTGAGTAAGCGATATGCCACTGAGTACAGCTGGAGATTTTTCAGTCGGGCTGCATAGGACATATGTTTGAGGCCAGTAATCCTCTTGGTGAGGTACTTTTGTGATCTTTCAAGCTGTTGGAAGTGTCTTGTGAGGTACATCCCAAATGGGGTATTGTACTCTATGATTGGTCTGATGAGTGGCAAGTAGAGGGGTACTATAACCTCTTTATTTCTAGATGCAAACCCCTTAGTAATTAGATGGGCCACATAGAAGGATTTCCTAACTACTTTGGCAATATGATTGTCAAAGGAGAGATTACTATCTACCTGGTTCCCCAGATCTCTTATTACCTCTTCTGTATTAAGGGGGCTGCTGCCTATGTGGTAATTCGTGGGTGTTTTGCTTTTCCCAAACGGGATGACTATGCATTTTTTGGCATTTAGCTTGAGGCCATGACTTTGACACCAGGTGTCTGTCTCAGTAAGGCCTTTTTGGAGGATGTCCGTGTCAGCCGGAGAGTCAATTATGGCTCCAAGTTTGCAGTCATCGGCGAACTTGGTTAGCCATAGTCCTCCTGTGTTTGCCTGTACTTCTGAGAAATATATGCCGAACAGTAGGGGCTCCAGAACCGAGCCTTGCGGGACACCACTTGTGACTGGTTTAGAGTCAGACCTGGAACCTGCTATTCTTACCGTGTGAGTTCTGTCTGTATGTCAGCTGGCAACACATCTTGTGACGTAGGGGTTTATGTTCAGGCTGGTGAGTTTTTCTATAATACCCGAGTGAGGAATGGTGTCGAACGCCTTGGTGAGATCAGGGTAGGCTGTGTGAACCACCTTTCCCTCGTCTATGGCCTTGGTAACTGTCTCGAAGAAGTCAACCAGGTTTAGTAGGCATGATCTGCCCTTAACAAAGCCGAACTGGGTCAGGTCAAGTGTTTGGAGGTTCCCAATGTCTTTGTTAATGAGTTCCATGATGATGCGCTCCATAGCCTTGCAGACCAGGCTAGTCAGGCTTATGGGGCAATAGTTACCAGGGTCAGTTGTGGCCCCTCCTTTGTGGAGTGGAATAACCATTGCTGTGTGCCATTCTATGGGCATGTAGCCTGTGGAGAGGCTGAGGATGAACAGTGTGTTTAGGTGGGGAGTTAGTTCATGCTGTAGTTCATGCAAGATGCAGCCTGGGACACCATCTGGCCCCATTGATGCTGTGTTTTTGGCTTTTGAAAGGGCTGTTTTCACCTGTGCTTCTGTGATTTCCGGGACACTACACTTTTCAGGTATTGTTGTGGGCCCTTTTGAAGGTGAGAGGGAGGTGAAGTTTGCATTGAATCTATCTGCCAGTATGTTGGCAATATCAGTAGGTTCAGTATATTTTGTGCTATTATGCACTATCTCAGAGCATATCTGAGAGTTGCCACTTAGATTCTTGACGTAGCTAAAGAAGGCTTTGTGGTTATCTTTTGAATCATTGGCTATTTTTCTTTCGAAGTTAGCCCTGGATGATTTTATGAGGGACCTTAGTTTCTTACTGAAACTGATCAGGGATGTCTTTCCTTCTTGGGATTTGCTTTTTTTCTGAACTAGTTTCCTCCTTTTGTTGTATAACCTGTTTATGGCAGAGGTTCACCAGACTGGTTTCCTTCTCTTAGGGGAGTGAGTCTTGGTTTTGCTAGGGATGGCACGATCCATGCATCCTTGTAGGTGCTCATAGAGTGCAATTGTAAAGGATTCTGCATCTTGGGCAGTGTTATCCTTCAGCGTGGGGGCTGTGAAACTTACCACCTCTGCCTTAAGTAAGGTGAAGTTTGCGTTAGAAAAGTTTTTCACTGTGATTTCCTTGGTTGGGGGTGGTGGTGGGGTGTGGACATCCAGGGTGATTAGTTTATGGTCTGATCTAACCAGTGATGGGTTGATCTCCGGTACGGAGCACCTGTCGCCCATGTTGGTGATGACCAGGTCCAATATGTTGTGGCCTCTGGTAGGGGAGTTTACCAGCTGATCCAGGGCATTTGAGTTGATAAATTCCAGGAAGCGCTGAGCCTGGGAGTTTGTACTCAAGTAGTTTTCCCAGTTAATGATAGGGTAATTGAAATCTCCCAAGATCAGGGTGTTCGGTAGGACCTTTATGTTTTCCAGTGTCTCCAGAAAGGCGGAGTGGTGGTCCTGGGTCATGGAGGGTGATCTATAGCAGGCCACAATTTGCATTGCAGATTTGCCTGATGTTAGTTGCACATGGATGATCTCAGAGGTATCATGCTGTGCCACTAACCTGGAGGTGTGGGTATCCTTGATGAATATGGATACACCCCCTCCTTTTGTGTTTTGGTTCGTGTTCTGTGGCCGAAATGTGTGATATGAGTTGTAGCTCAGTAGTGCTGGAGTGCTCTCTGGAACCTTGAACCAGGTTTCAGTTACTGCACAGATATCAATGTTCTCCATACTTAGGAGTGCTTCGAGCACATGCATTTTGAGATTTAAACTCCTGGCGTTGAGTAGCATAACCCTCATTTTTTTACTTGTGCTGTTTATGGAGGTGGGTTTGAATTTTGAGCCTTGCCTAAAAAAGGCACTATGGGGGCAGCAAGAGCCTTGGCCAGTATTCGAAAGCCAAGGGGTGACAGGTGCAAACCGTCTCTTGCGAAGCAACGTGGCTTGTTGAACATGTCATCCCAGGCTGACAGACACTGGATCCCCTTTGAATGACACCAGAAGCTTAGCCAATTGTTGAAATTGATCATTTTTTTTTTATACTGAGGTATTATTCTTGGTGAGGGCAGGATGCTACTCAGGGTCAAGGTCATACCTGCCTGGGCTACATAATCAGAGAGCTCTTCCATGTCTCTTTTCATGTAGTTCAGAGAGGTATGGCTCAGGTCATTCACACCAACATGAACAATGACAGAGTCATATTTGTACTTGTTCTGGAGTGACCTGAGTGCTTGTGTTATGTGGCGGATTCTGGTTCCCGACAGGCAGCTAACAGTAACCTTCTCCTTGTCCAGCCTAGTGAGTGAGGCATCAGTGTGCCTGACTATTGAGTCACCTATAACTAGTGTGTTAGGTATGTTATTTCGCCTTAAGGGCTGTGATTGTGCGGCACATTGATTTTGTGTTTTATGTGTTGTCTGGTTTGTGACGGGAGGTGCAGGTTTTGTGGGTGTCTGCTTTGGAGCTCTCTGATGCTTTTGCAGGTTTTTATTTAGATCCTCCGAGTATGATTTTGTGTATTTATGTGTATTTTTTGCCAATGCTGGTTTAGTTTGGTCAAGAAACTTTGGAGTCTTGCTATTTGCTTGATATGATTAAAGAGATACACCCCAAATTATTGTACTCAATAATTGTCCTGATCAATGCCAAGCATAAGGGAATGATTACTTCTTTAAATTATGATGATCTTCCCTTGGCAAGTAGGTGGGCTAAATAAAAGGATTTCTTGACAACCGTTGGCACATGATGGTCAAAGAGAGGGAGATATCAGCCCAAGTATCTAGGTCCCTGAAAACGTTTTCATTTTGTAGTGGTGTGTTGTCTGTATAGCATGATGGTACTATACTTTTTACCATTTAGTTTGAACTCATTTTTAGTACACCAAGGCTTTAGTAGGGAGACCTAATTCAGGAGTGGGTGTCATAGGATGATTTAACAACCTCCAGTTTGCAGTCATCTGAAGGCTTTGTTAGCCAGTGGTCTTGGCTCTCCACTTGGGAGATCTGAGAAGTGAATACCAAAAAGGAGCTGTCCCAACACTGAGCCCTGAAGGACACCACTGGTCACTTTCATACTTACTGATAAGGCATCTGCAACTCGCAATGTGTGGGCTCTGTCTTTCAGCCAGTTTGCTATCCATCTTGCCACATACGGGTCGCTTTTTAAAGCAATTAGGTTTTGTATGATGCTAGCATGGGGAATGGTGTTGAAGGCCTTTGCCAGGTCAAGGCACACCATGTGCACTGTGTAGCCACCATCTATAGCCTCTGTAACCCTTTTGAAGAAGTTTACCAGGTTAAATAGACAGGATCTATGCTTCACAAAGCCAAAGTGCTGGAGGTCAAGTCTAACAAAAGTCTTGATACCACATTTTCTGAAATTAGAATACACCCAATGGTTTTGCAGATGAAGCTTGTAAGGCTGATAGGACTTTAACTACCTAGGTCAATTGTATTGTAAGGTCACCCTTATGGAGGGGTATCACCACTGCAGTGCACCAGACATCAGGGAAAATCCAGTAGCTAAACTTAAGTTAAACAGCTTGAGAAGTGTGTCTGCATGAGCATGTTTAACACTATAATACAATTAGGTATATGATATGTAGCAGTAAATAGACAGAATAAAAAGGATTGTTGTATACAAGTAATTTGACAAAACCAAGCATCTTGCATGTTTTTTCCTTATCCAGATATTACAGTACGAGAGTAACAAATGTTGTTAATATGCTGTGTGATATACTTAAATGGAGCAGACCCTGGCAGTAATGGATATTTTGAGTCTGGCCTTTAGTGAACTGAAACCCTAGGAAAAGTACTCCATGAAACCCACACTGTCCACTGCCCCCCTGCATACCCCAGTATGCCCCCTACTTTCCTCCAATATTGGCCTTGCCAAAGCATTCAGATGACTTGTTTCTCGTTTTCTCATAGGTTGCTGTAGTCTTCAGATTTTTCCTGCATTATTTTAATACATCCTAACTGTCCAAGATTACACCATAATAAATTAGGAGGAAATAATCAGATTCAGCTATCCCAGCCCTCCCCCCTCAGCCATTGGGTTCTAGATGCAATGAGTTGCATTTCTGAGGGGGGCGGGGTTCAAACTTTTTAAGTCAAAGATGGCCTAAACAAAAATCATGGCTAATGAAATTCATCATTTTCTTTCTGCATCCTTGCACTACTCCTTAATGGCCAAGACTGCAGTGTAATAACTGTGGAGAAAATAATAGAATTAAGCTGATAGTCTGGAGACTGCTTGGGCCTCAGAAGCCATAGGATTTTAGATACTGTGAGATACATTTTAGAGCTTTTTCCCCAGCCTTTTGTTACAGTTATGGGCTAGACAAAACTTATAACCAATTAAAAGAAATTCAGTCTTATTTTTTTTCTTTTCAGCAAAGAAATAAGTTGTGCCCATGGCTTAGTGATCAAAGTTAACAAAAAAGTAGTTCCCAATAAAATGAGAAGATAAATGCTTGCAAGGATACATGAATCATATCCTAGAATAGTGTCTGCCTATCTTTTAAAAGAGAATAGTATCTGCCTCTCTTTCAAAAGAAAAAACAAGACAGTCACCTTCTGTGTACCCCATCAATGTTTGATTGGGATAAAAGTGAATAAATAAATGGCCTCACTTGGTTTACTATTAAAATCTTGCACCTGTATCGTGTGAGTGTTCATATTCCGAACCGAAATGTCGGAAATCAAATGAACGAGCAGAAACATGACCAAACAAGGTATTTCAGGAAAGTCGACATCTAAGCAATGTCAACTTTACCGAAAATACCACACCTCCATTCATGAGCAATGAATGTTTTTGCAGGGGGGCAAGCCCCCCTGCACCCACCACACCCCCTGCTACTTATATATACAAACTCCGAAATCGCACTACAGTGAGGGAAAGGGTACATTTCCCGATCCCCACTATAGTGCGATCTACATTCAAAATGTTGAATTCAGCTGGTATGCATTCACTGTTGTGAGTTCAACATTTTTTTTGTTATATGCAAATTTCAAACTAGGGCATTTATTCTTTCCAAATATATGACCACTTTACCTTCTCCTCACAATAAAAAAACAACTGTGACCCAATGGAACCAAAAAAACGAAAAGGCAGGTACAAAACTTTTATTGTCTCTAGCGCTTCGGTGTTATCACCTTCAAGGAATAACAAACATCAAACATTTCCACAGGTTTATATAATACACATAATCAACACTTCATCATTCAATAATCAAAAAAACACTTAACATTTAAAGCAAACATTTCCAATTTAAATCATTATTAAGACCATTAGGCACAAGTGTTATATACTTTAAAATATAAATACTCTCCTTATAACATAATTTCTGCTTCAATATATTTTCTTCCTCACAAAACCACTTAACAGCTTCTAAAACTGTTCCTTTTAACTTAGTAATATCACTTTCATGAAATACTTTAAAATGTGCAGCTATTATTTTATCCTCCCTTCTATTCCTAATATCTCTTACATGCTCCATGAATGTGATCCGAAATTCCCTTTTTGTTTCCCCTATATAAAATAGGTTACATGGGCACTTTAATGCATAAATCACTGCTTTACTTCTACATGTAAAAACATCTTTGGATTCAAATTTAACTCCATTAATGTTATCAAAAGTTCTCACTATATTGGTGCAAATACTACATTTATTACAACACAATGTCCCTTTAATATTCAAAATATTTGGTATACTAACCGCTGGCAAACAAAATCTCCCATGTACCACCATGTATCTTAAATTTGTTCCCCTTTTATAAGAAAAAAGGGGCTTATTAGGTAAAATTTTTGCCAAAAATCTATCTTCTAACAAGTACTTCCAATAATACTCTATCAATGTTCTTATTTCATCACTCCTGATATTATACACTGACACATAGTAAATTATGTTGGCCATACTTCTACCTACTTTATCACAATCAAATGCACCATCACTACTCACTACTTTGTACTTATGTCTAGAGCTGCTAACCCTACCATCTAACCTAAAGCAAACCCTATCTTGGGCTTGACACAAAACCTTAGGGTCATAACCTCTTCTCAAAAACATATCTTTGGTTCGTTGCATCTCCTCCTTTAACACCTCTTTGTTACTACATAATCTTGAAATACGAACCAACTCCCCATAAGGCAATGCTTTTATTACATGTGGAGGATGGCAACTAGATGCATGTAGATATTGATTACCATCTACAAATTTTCTGTGTATACTAGAAGAAATACCCCCCTCCCTATCTTCCCTTCCAAAACAAGATCTAAATATATCACCTTATTTCCTTTTTGTAACCCATCAAATGACAAACCAAATGGGTTACTATGCATTTCTAACACAAATTGATCCACTTCTTCAAAACCTCCATTACATACAAAAATTAAATCATCTATAAACCTAAAATAAAAATCAACATACTTCTTCATAAAATTTAACTTAAATAAAAATTGCGTTTCAAAAAAAGGCATAAAAAGGTTGGCATACATGGGGGCAAATGTTGCTCCCATAGCCGTACCCTGTTTCTATCTATATAACTCATTATTAAAATAAAAATAATTAATTTTCAAACAAAAATTTACCATTTCAACTGTAAACTTAGAAAGGGGACTATTTCCCATAAAATATCCAATGGCTTCTAAACCATCCTCATGTCTAATAGAGGTATACAAGCTCTTGACATCAAGAACTACCCAATACCTATCCTTATTCCATACTATCGGGGATATTCTCTGCAATAAATCGAAACTGTCCTGAATATATGCTGGAAAAACCTTCACAAAAGGTAACAATATTCTATGTAGAACTAAACCTATATTATGTAAAAAATAATTGCAAGCTGAAATGATGGGTCTACCTGGAGGCTCTTGCATACTTTTATGTATTTTTGGTAAACAGAAAAAAACAGCTATTTCGCTGTTAAAAGTAAAAAGCCTATCCTTTACATCTTTCTCTGAAAAAAAAGCCCAGCCTAACACTCCTATCTAACATTTTTTCAAATTCTAACACTGCTTGCTTGTATTTACTAATAGCACATTTTTCATATATTTCTACATTATCCAAATGTGCTTTACACATATTAAAATATTGAAATGCATTCATTATTACAATCTTAGTTCCCTTATCAGAAGGTTTAATTACAATATCTTTTCTTTCACTTAAAGTTTTCAATGGGTCACAGTTGTTTTTTCATTTATTCTTTCCAGTTCAGATGAAGTCCAATTGCCCTTTAGATAGTAAACCACCTCAGTCATATATTTCAAGTTGCTGCTGTTACACATCAAACAGCTTGCCTCTTCACTCCGTCCCATAAAAGGAGGTAACTTCTGTGTATCCATCTGACAACCAGAATATAGTAACGTATTTAACTTGTTAATCTTAGATGTATATTCATTATATGCCTCCTTCGCCCTACCTCACAAAATTAACAAACTATATACACTTCTGAGGGTGAGTGTGGGAAAAGAGAAAAGAAAATATCACAGTCATGTTTTCCAATATGTTGCTCCTAGATGTACACTGCCCTACACAAGCCATAGTGATGTTGTGTGCCTATCTTTGAGGTATGATTGTGTGAACAGTTAAAGAAATAATGACCACACTGTCATAGCCCCACAAAAGCCACAGTAACATTCTGTACATACATCTGCGGTTTCATTGTGAAGAAATTAGAGAAATAAAGACCACACTTTCCTCAGTCTCAAAAACATTATATTGACCTTCTGTGCACACCTCTGAGCTTTGATTATGAGGAGAATTTAAGAAATAATAATCTCGTTGTTCCCAGACCCCACCACCCCCACACACAAACTATTGCAACCGTATGTGCACATCTCTGAGCTGGGTCAGTTGTAGAACAGGTGGGTCCATGGGGAGAAACCCTCAATAATCCTGTATCAAACTCAACTTCTACAATCTGAATTGTGGACACTGCCAGGATCTAGGTGTTCTGTGATGCATTGTATGTCTTATTTTTGAAAGATAATGACTTGTAGTGCATGCATCACTATGATTGTGCTCTGAATTTGGAGAAAAGGCATGCTTGTTAAGCACCATTCTGACATCAGAAAGGTGCTTAACAAGGTTTTATTAGGTACCTCTTATTACTGCTAAGCTCTAGCACACACTAGAAAATTAACAGCAATCAGTGGTCATCACAAAAGAGCAATAGGAGACTGTTAAACACTTCATTTTGACTGTTTTGTAAAGTTCAACTGAGCATTATAACAGTCTGAATGAAATGTTTAACAGCTTCCCACTACTCTTCTGTGGTGGTTGCTTTCTGTGTGACAAGAGTAAGTGTGTTACAGTGCTACTGCACTTTTTTTCTCTAACTTTTGAACATATGGCTAGTGGATCACATACCACGCAGGTGCAATATTAGCTTCTTTTGTATGTTTCTATAAATTTTTTATGCAGTCATTCCAAATGTAACCTATATGTACACTATATATATTTTGTGTCACAGATATGCTTTGATTATGGCAGCAGACAGCTAAATAATTTGCCAATTTAGATCACTAAGTGCTCATTCTCTCTTCCACCCCCCCCCAAGCCTTCATCAGCTTCTGGCACCCCTGTTATACCCGGCATGGAGTGCTACAGTGAAAAAAAAACAAGAAAGACACATTATTTTCTTTTAAAGTGTAGAAAACTGCTTACTTCATTTGTAGCAAGCAGTTGCTGAAGCATAGACCACACAAAGTCAAAGTTACAGTTGCTACAGTGCTCAGGATTGACCACAAATGTAATATTGGCTATTAAAAGTCAGTATGCAGTGAAAGCGATCAGGATCAATCTTGGATGGCCAATCATGCCCTCAAAAACCTTGTGCCTGGAGAAGTTGCCCCCTTCACCCTGCCCTAGCTATGCTAATGTGATTAGTAATACACATGTATGTATATATATATATATATATATATATATATATATATATATATATATGTGTGTGTGTGTATGTATGTACAAATACACACACACACACACAAACACACACACACACACACACACACACACACAAGGTAGTCGGAGATTTGTGGCTGCATGTAGTCAGTAACATGGCCTTCAGCTATCATGTGTCTACAATGGCAAGGAAATAATTCTGTGTTGTGCAACTTATAAGCAGGGGTATTAGAATCTAGGTCCAAGAAAGTCATCATTCCTCTGTATGTGTCCCTCATCAAACCAATCATTGAGTACAGCTCCTTTTTGGAATGTAGTTGACCAGGCACATGTGACAACTGGAATGTCTAAAGAGGTTCCTCACAAAAAGGATACAGGGCATAAACAACATGTCCTACACAGATTGCTTCAAAGCCCTATCGATGTACTCTGTCTCCTACAGTCTATTGAGGGGCGATCCATGACTGGCATACAAGGCATCCTGGATTCTGTTCTGATGGACCTTTTGCACATCCACAAATCAAATAGCACCAGAATTACCTGATCAAGGTACTTAAACATTGTGACATAAATAGGACATGTCAGAGGGACAGGCATGTATCTCACAGACTACCCTTTCTCTGCAACAGGCTTCCCATCTATGTGAAGCTGAGTTCTTCCTTAATCCAATTCAAGCATAACTTGGATCAGTGGATGGGGAATTAGAAATTCACCCCTAGTCTGGCACCTACGTCTCTAATTGCCAGAGGCAGTCTGTAAATGCTTGACCACCCAAGCCCGAGAATACATATACACCTTAGAATAATCTTAAGGTTCCTAAAACTTGTCAGATACATTTGGGAAGTGTGGCTAGACTTAAAAAGATCCCTGTGGTTGTTAGCTTTGTATACACCTATAAACTTACATACAGACGCGCACGCACACACACACATATACTCTATTGGATACTGACCGTCATCCAGACTAGTACATCCACAAAAACCCTTAATAAAGGACCTTTCAGACTCTGGCAGCAATCACGTCTGAGGATTCAGGAGATGATATCTGTTAACATTGTGGGTTTAAACAAATGACTGGATGTTACATGTCCCTATGCTGCATCATACTATATAAACATGTTATTGTAATTTAACTGATCTGTAACTGAAACGTCTGTTCATATTTATTCTGATGTGCCCTCATTCTGGCTGGTCCTACCCAGATGGCAAACATAATTCTCAGCTCTCTGATTTTGCATCATATTTTTGGTTGCACCTTATCATTTATTCAAATTTGCCAACACTGTATTCTGTGACTTCGAACTTCTAACCCCAGAATTTCTGCAGTAGGAGTCTTTTCTGCAAGAGATTGCAGGCTTGTAAAAATACTGCACAGTATAGGGGTGCTCTGAAAACATTCTGTTCAAAGCAATTGCACCATCGTCCTCAAGAGCTAATGCAAAACATGATAGTCTAGAAACTTTCTAAGTAAATGACATCAGTATTTAAAATCTGTCCTTGATTTTGGTCCTTTGCCCCCATTGTAATTGGCGTTGTAACCCTTTGTTCCTAATTTTTGAGCTTACAGGTTGAACGCTATGACGGCAAATGCTATGGAAATGAACACAGACCTACATAATTGATAAATATTAAATACATATGTATATAAACATGTTCCGTACATTCATATACATATTTGTTCTATTAACTATACTCACACCCCCCAATTTGCAGACCAAGGTTCCCTCCCACCACAAACACTTTGCCAAGAAATAAGGCTCAGCCCTCCTAACCTAGATGTTACAGGCTCCTCCCAACTGTCGCGACACGCCCCTCCTTTTGTGGGCGTGGTCAAGCGAGTTTCTTGCAACGGTGCAACAGATCACGGACCGTCAGAAAGGCTGGATCGTACAGGCAGTAGCGGGTTGAAGCAGTCGGATTGTCAGAACCAGCAGCCGCACCTACAGCGCCCGGGAAGCAAGATCGGTGTCCGTCCGCGCTCGAGTACAGGCCCTGCTGGTGGGCCGGGGGGATCTCGAGCGGCAGCAGCCGCTGCCTGCCAGAGCAGCCGCTGCCCTCCCTCCCACCAGCCGCAGCGGCCGAAGATCATGTCCCGGAAAGTGCAGCGGACCGAAGTGTGTGCTGACTGCAGCGCGCCAGGTAAGGAAAGCCAAAGGGTTGTGTATATCAGGAAAATAGCGGCGCTGGGAAGGATGGTTTAGGGCCTTCTAGGATGAGAAGGAACTAGGATATGCAGCAGAAAGGAATCGGGCTTGAGAACCGGAAAGGACCAGTGAGTAAGGTGGTAGTATGATGGTGTTCAGCAGGAATGGAATTAGCAGATTGGATTATTGGGGTGTGCGGACTGTTTATGGGAGGAGGTGGCAAGTCACGAGTGTTGCTGCTGAGCTGGTAATGGTGCTGAAAGTGCTCTCATCACTGATTTAGAGGCGCTGACAGGATTTTCACAGCAGACGAGACTTGAGCATCACACAAACGTTCCCAGTTATCTTCCCAGAATATGTAAATATGATTATTGCCTGTTATCTGTTGCTTTTTAAGCAAAACCATCGTCACTAATCCGGATTTGCCTATTCCTCATCTGACAAATATTTAGAGTTGAATTGACCACCTGTCCCTGATGTAAAGCATTTGACAGTATCTCAGCTGTTTGCCACCACATCCACACTTAAGAAGGTATCACGTTGGCTGTAGGTGCTTAGTCTGCATGTGCCTGGTTTCATTCCTCTTTTGATGTGATAACGGATAGATTTGAAGTGCTTTGTACATTTAGGACTGACCAGGCTGGGGGATGCTGATTCAGGGAATACAGTTATGTTTTCCTGTCTATTACAATATGGAATCTAACTTGTTTGTTTTCTTTGATGTCCTTTTCCAATTTTTTTCATCTTGCATTGTGATTTAACTTTTGATTTGACTGTTGTATTTTGCAAAATGATTTAGTGATCATCCTTCAAAGTTTTCAAACGGTAGAATATAATTGTACTGCAGTGTTGACTCTGGGTGTGTGTTTTATCATTGTGGGCGTCGAAGGATCTGAGTGATGTTTTATTTGTTGCATGCTAACTGAAATAAAAATCTAGGGACAGCTTGACCTCCTATATCAAAGTAAAATATAGTTGGTTGTATTGGAGCATGTGTTGATGCCCTTTGGTTTTATACTGCCCAGTGTAGTAGAGCTCTGTGTCATTGTTTGCTGTGCTTATCTGTGTGGATGAGAAAGTGTGTTTAAGGAGCAGAGCTTTATTTTTACACTATATACTTCTCTGGGTTTTACATAGAGTACACCAATGTAAACAAATAAGCAGTTTTACAGATCATACTTATGAATTGTTACTGGATACTTATGAATTGTGACTGGAAGTGCTTTTTTATCCACATTTTTTTTTGTTGCATTAAATAATGGCAGTTGTCAATTTTAGTTTTTTAAATGTTGGCAAGCTAATAGGTAGTTCAGGAGTTTAACAAACCTGATTTGTTCTCTGAACCACAGTAAGTATGGTAAGAGAAGCAACTTGCTGTTCTATTTGCATGGCATCATGATATTTGTAAGTAACGTTTATGCCATCTTTGAATCAAAGTGCATTTTATGTTCTTGTTTCATGAGGAATACAACTGATTATTGAAATTCTGTATTGTCGTATCTGATGATACATTGTTAATGGCATTTTTCACTGTGGAGACAATTCACCTCAAAGTGCAGCTCCCAAAATGATGGTTCTTGCTTATTTTGCCCATCAGACATTATATATGTGTAATATTTTGTCATATACTTGTTTGTAAAGAATTTTGTATTTGGACATAATATGCATTTAGTTGTACAGTTTTGTGAAAAGCAGTATATTTTGCACTTCGACACAGTGTGCTTTTTTGCCTTTGTACTGTTAGTTTGCTTTTGTGAAAAGCAATAAATTTCAGAACAGTGTCAGTTAATAGTTTCCTATGTGATGAGGTTCCTTTTTTAGTTTAATTCTAGAAATATCACTTTGGAAATTTTGACCTCAAAGCTATTGAAATCATTTTGGATAGAGGAACTGTAAATTTACATATCAGCAAAAATGTGTTGCTGCGATGGTAGACTAGGATGATCTTTGTATATAAGAATGCATTTGTTTTCTGCATGCTGCCTTTGGTATGTATTGGTTATTGCCAGTAACTTGTGCATTCTAGTTTAGAATTTAGTTTTATTGTAAGAATATGCATATTAATCTGTTTTGAAGACCTTCTTTCTTTGTTGTTTTTATTAATTTACTGCAGATACATTTTTTTGCATTTGATAATGGAGCTATAATGGAAAGAGTTCAAGGCTGGAAAGACCTTTCAGCTGCTGATATCCCTTGTTTTATAACATAAGAATTTTTTATATATATATATATATATATATATATATATATATATATATATATATATATAATTAGATAGGAGTCCTGGGATATTTAGATTGCTAAGTGCTGAATAACGGAGCCATGTGTTCTGATAAGCATGTCTAAAATTTTGAAATTTGATGAATTGTATATACTGGTGCAGCTGCATCATCTTATAAATTGTATCTGTCAGCAACAACTTTGCTTATGCTGCTGTGGTATGGTGGTGTTTTCTTCTACTTATAGGCCTCCGTTGCTTTAATCTGCATACCATTTGGACCTGTGATGCTCTGTTAGTCCTTAATCCAATCTGACCATTAGCCACAGTTTTATCAGTCTAGTGACAGGTTTGAGATAGATTACTGGGTGCATAGAGCCAGTTTTGTTGTGATTACCCACAAGATCATGTCGTCTGCATAACTTATGCTGTAGCCTGTATGAGACTGACTGATGGTGCTTTTAAAAGCTGTGAATTTTTTTTTTTACCACAG